>NW_024081626.1:0-204707 GCF_003009895.1 Hyaena hyaena | reverse complement strand
CTGAGCCGATATCAGGAGTCAGAAGCATAACCAAGTAAGCCACCCAGGCGTCCTAGAGAATTTTAGAAGCAATAAAAGGAAATCAGATAAAAATTGTAGAAATAAAAAGTACCATCTCTGAAAGTACGAATTCAATGCATGAGTTTAAAAGCAGATTATAGGGGCGCCTGGGTGGCTTAGTCGGTTAAGCGTCCGACTTTCGCTTAGGTCATGATGTCGCGGTTCATGGGTTCGAGCCCCGCGTCGGGCTCTGTGCTGACTGCCAGCTCAGAGCCTGGAGCCTGTTTCAGTCTGTGACTCCCTCTCTCTCTGACCCTCCCCTGCTCACGCTGTCTCTCTCTCTCTCTCTCTCCTAGAAATAAATAAAAAAATAAAACATTAAAAAGAAAAAAGAATCAAATTCCTCATTAATAGCTTTGCTCTCTGAATTGTAATAAAAAATCAGCAATTGTGTTTGGGAAAAAGTAAATTAATTAATTAACTGCATTTCAAGTGCTAATTAACACGGGTAGTGGCTACGGTGTTGGATGGACACTGCAGGTCTCGATGCTTTTGTGCTTTTATCTCCCTCCATATCTTGGCTTAATTTCTCACTTTCTAATGGTATCTTTTGAAAAAAGTATTATTTTGAAACAGTTTCAAACTTAAAGAAAAGTTCCAAAGACAGTGCAAAGAATTCTCTTACCTCTTTACCTCAGTTCTTCAATTGTTAAATGTTCTCTCTCTCTATCATGTCCACCTTCTCTTTTTCTCTCCATATATATATGTATACATCCAGCTGACCTTTGAACACATAAGGTTAATAGTGATCACCCCCTGCACAGCCGAAAACCCACATATAACTTTTGACTCCCCAAAAATGTAACTGACAGCTTGCTGTTGACTAGAAGCCCTACAAATAATATAAAGAGCTGATTAACATGTATTTTATATGTTATATGTATCATACAATGTATTCTTACCATAAAGTAAGCCAGAGAATATAAAGCACTATTAAGGAAATCATAAGGAAGAAAAGATACATTTACAGCATTACACTGTAAAAAATCTGCATGCAAATGAAATTTTTCATTGTTTCTCATCTTTCTCTTACACTTTTTTTCTGTATTTTCTGTCCCTACCCACCTCCACGCTTCAAGTCTGAATATGTTTTTCTGATTCATTTTCCTATTTCTTTCATTCTTTTTTTCAGCTTTTATAATCTGCTTTTTTTTTAAATATTTTTATTTATTTTTAGGAGAGAGAGAGACAGCGTGAGCAGGGGAGGGTCAGAGAGGGAGTCACAGACTCTGAAACAGGCTCCAGGCTCTGAGCTGGCAGTCAACACAGAGCCCGACGCGGGGCTCGAACCCATGAACCGCGACATCATGACCTAAGCGAAAGTCGGACGCTTAACCGACTAAGCCACCCAGGCGCCCCTATAATCTGCTTTTAAACTCATGCATTGAATTCGTACTTTCAGAGATGGTACTTTTTATTTCTACAATTTTTATCTGATTTCCTTTTATTGCTTCTAAAATTCTCTAGGACGCCTGGGTGGCTTACTTGGTTATGCTTCTGACTCCTGATATCGGCTCAGGTATGGATCTCACGATCCATAAGATTGAGCCCTGTGGCCAGCTCTGCACTGACAGTGCAGAGCCTGCTCGGGATTCCCTCCCTCTCTCCCTCTCTCTCTTCCCTTCCCCCACTTGCTTTCTTTCTGTCTCAAAATAAAGAAATAAACATTTAAAAAAATAAAATAAAGTTCTCCAACTTATTATTTAATTTCTTGAATATAATCAGCTTTAGCCCCTTTGATGAACTGATTTATTACTTCATTCAATAAATTTTTAAATGAGACAAAAATCTATTTAAAATATTATACGAAAAAAAAATAAAAATAAAATATTATACCAAGACTCAAATGTATTTATCCCACTCAATTAGACCTCTGCAGCAGAGCAGGTGGTTTCCCAGAAAAATAATGCTTATAATGGCCTCATACATAGTCAAATAAGGAAAGCAGATAAACCATCTCATAAAACTATAACAATCTGCATAAACATCAGGCATCCTCTTGATGTTAGTTAGACCTGTATATAATGGGAACTGCTGAATATTTCACTTAGTCTTCATCAAAAGTGGCCACAATACAAAACTTCCTCTAAATATTCTATCGTATTAAATAATCACCAGCAGAGGTTCCTTCGCGCTTGATTATTGAATCCTTGATAATTCTTAGAGCTGCCTGAAGTTCTACCTTAACTTCTCAAGTTTATCATTGCACAATTGCTTATATGCGAGATACATGTAGCATATAGACAGTAATCTTCATTCATTCATTCATGTATTTATTTGTTATTTATTTATTTATTTTTAGACAGAGAGAGAGCGGGGAGAGGAGCAGAGTGAGGGATAGAGAGAGAGAGAGAAGGAGAATCTCAAGCAAGCTCCATGTTCAGCGTGAAGCCCAATGTGGGGCTTAATCCTATGATCCTGGGACCATGCCCTGAGCTAAAATCAAGAATCAAATGCTCAACCAACTAAGCCACCCAGGTGCCCTTAGACAATCATCTTTAATTGTGCTGTGTTTAGACTGTCAATAATGAAATGTTGATAAATTTGCACCAATCGGATCAACCCAATTGTGTGTTATGTTAGTAACATGAACAGGAAGATTGATGGGGGAAATTTCTCTTCCTTGAGAAAGAGATCTTTACTGACCTTGTTTTTAGGGTCTGATCAACTTTTTCTTTTAGCCTCTTACCTTACTTTCTCTTACTTCCTATGTTCATCCTGCAGTCTGGAGGCTTCCTCCAAAATCTCAGCCTGGTACAGTTACTTTAAAGTCCATGTTTGAGGGGCGCCTGGGTGGCTTAGTCAGTTAAGCGTCCGACTTTAGCTTAGGTCATGATCTCGCGGTTCGTGGATCTCGCGATTCGTGGGTTCGAGCCCCGCGTTGGGCTTTGTGCTGACTGCCAGCTCAGAGCCTGGAGCCTGTTTCAGTCAGTGACTCCCTCTCTCTCTGACCCTCCCCTGCTCACGCTGTCTCTCTCTCTCTCTCTCCTAAAAATAAATAAAACCTTAAAAAAATTATAAAGTCCGTGTTTGAGAACTCCAATCTCTGGATTTCTATTGGATTTATATCTACTTTTTTTTTTTTTTGTATGAGAGGCTGATTTATGTTGAATGCCAAACATTTTGCATGAAAAATCATAAACTTTAGTTGAAGATTTGGATGATTTTTATTCAGAGATTATTTGTTTATTTCCTGGTATGCAGTAAAGGTGCAAGCAGATCACCTTAAAGCACTTTGGAGACTATATGGATACGAAGCTGGATTTCAGGATTTTTTGAGAGCTGGTCTATTTCTTGTTTACCCTTATTCCTGTTTGTCTCTAGACGGTCCCAACTAAAAGCCCAGGGTGTTTTCCAGTCTCCCATCCTCCATGGCCAACCTAATTTTTGGTCCCCATCAGAGACCCACATGTCCAAATTTGCACTCAAACCCTGTGCTTCTCAACCACTCTTTGATTGGCCAATGTTAAGAGAGAACATTGGAACTAACTGTGGCTCACCATTTTGGACTTCCTCTTCTCTCTGCAATCTTGGCCCTCTATATTCTGTCTTCCTTCGTGTGTCTCAGATGTCTCCAAATATATATATTTTATTTAGTCCAGCTCTTCTACCTCTTCTCAGCTGGAGGATTAGTCTGAAGCAACCGAGTCTCCAGTAAGGAAACTGTGAGCTATAATATCAAAGTACTTTGCAAGACACGTTTCATGTCACCAATAATGTAAACACTAATTTCAAAAATACTGTGAGTACCTAAAAATTTTAAAACTACCTGATGGGTGCCCAGGTGGTTCAGTTGGTTGAGTGTCCAGCTTCAGCTTAGGTCATATCTCATGGTTTGTGGGTTTGAGCCCCGCATCGGGCTGACAGCTCAGAGCCTGGAGCCTCCTTCGGATTCTGTGTCTCCCTTTCACTCTCTGCCCCTCCTGCTCACACTCTTTTTCTCTCTCAAAAACAAATAAACATAAAAAATTGTTTTTAAATATTAATATTACCTAAAATATTAATGAAAGCAAAATGATCAAATCAATATCAATATTTTTACATTTTATTTATCATCAGTGTTACTGCAATTATATTTCTAGTAGACAGAATGCTTAGAGTAAATTATACAATAATTTTGAGATCATATCTTTATTCCATTTATAACCTTTGTTTCTCACACAACCTTCTCTATTACTGGGCTTTCTGCACAATTACTTGTAAAATAAAATTCTTAGTGCTATTATATGTGTCAGGCACAACCAATTATTTCTGTAAAGTCTAGCAAGATATCTGAATATTATGTAGGACATGTGACAATTCACTGTGTGACTGGGCAATGCACTGCAGAGGTGTCCATCCTCTCTGGCCCAGTGACCAGGAGAGGCCCGCAGTAATTTTTAACAAGCAAAATGCTTCCACAAGTTTCCAAGAAACCCTGCATTAGATGTATAAAATCATCCCTGCAGACAGTGCTAGCCTGGGACATGTGTGGGTCCCAGGGTCATCTTTAGAGGCTAAGGGTAGCACGGACCAGCCCCATATGAGAACTCCTAAAGCTATCCAAAACTCAAGAGAAAACAGATTAGTGTTAATAACCAGGACAAAGGTAAAGGCAACACGCGCCCTGACGCTTCTTCTTGTGTTGGGAAGGGAACGCTCATGAGAGGGCTGGAAACTATCTTCATAACCTCTTGCAATGTCACCTACCAAGTACCAGGACCTGATTATTTTCATCTTGTTTTCCCAAGCCTGCCATCAGCCCTATAAAGAAGAATTAGTACCCCCTATTTGGACATGAGAAACCGGGGACTTAAACACGGAAGTGACTGCCCAAGATTTTAAAACCATTAGGCACTTCTGTGATTCCTCTGCAATTCCACTGCTTCACTCAAGGCTGCCAACCCTTTTAAAGCTTCGTGCGTGCCCCGCTTAGAGGTCGAAGGGGGCAACCTGAGGGGGAAAAAATGGGTCTCAGAGGGGCCTAATAGGGAATTGTCTAGGCTACACTCCATTTAGTCCTCCATTCCCCTGCGGTAGGCATTGCCCTGGGAGCCCTCTTCAGCAGCACGTTCCTCTCAATACCTCACCGCACAACGCCTGCTGCCACAAGTCCTACAAACCCTCCAATCGCGCCCAACGCAGAGTGCCCACTGCTCTGGGACCCAGAGGTGCGCGGGGAAGGGCAAGGCGGGGGAGGGTCTCGCCAGGGAGGGTCCCGCCCAGCTGCGCAGGCGCGCGCAGAGCCACTCCCCTTGCATTCCCGGCGCCCCCCGCGTTCCCTTAGCAACGCCGTACATAAATGCTTTCCCGGTAGCACACGGGATGTGCTTCGGCAAACCGGGTGCGCGGGGCCGATGGAGGAGTCAAGGGTTGAGGGCGGGAGGGAAGAGTGGGGAGCCTGCCGGGCGAGGGGATACAGTTCTTCCCCTCCACGGGGTTCGGTCTGGGTTTTTGTTCTCAGTCCTGGTCTCGGCCTCCCCACACACTTCACGTGCCTCCCAAGCGCCCACTTAGACCCAGGGGCCTTCCTCATGTGGAGTTTCTCCCCTTTCTTGATCTTCAGATACGCTTGTTAACTACTCCTTTGGAACATGTCAACAGAGGAAGCTCTTTCCTCAACACCACCCCCCAAACTTGTTGGGGAACAAGTTTCTCCCTCTTCGAGGAGCGCCCCACAGAGGGCCCGGGCGTTACATAGCAGAAGATGTGAGTATTCACCTCCCCTTGCGTGGGTCTCAGTTCCCTATCTGAGGATACTCAGGTTCCGTGGAAGAAAAGCCCATGTGATCTTTGAGATGGCCACATGAGAAGGTACTCTCATCGGCTACAGCACGCTGTCAGATCCAATGTCGCAATTAAAGGACCCTTGTTCCCACTACCAACACCCACCAACCACAAGCCTTTCTTCATATAGTCTGCCATGTAGTACTCACTCCATTCCCACCTCCAAATGCCTCTGAACCAATGCCTCCCATTAGTCCAACTATGATAGCTTGCGGCGCTGCTAGGTCAGTTCGTGAAATAATGGAATCAGACCGAGGGTGGAATTAGCGCAAATTCAGCTCTGTGGGGCTCACAGGACTGGATTCGCTGGAATGCGCAAGTCCTTTACTCTCTCTAGCCAGCCACATTTCTTTGCAGAGGTGTCTGCCTTAATTTATATCATTGTTTCTATAGTCCTCACTCACAGGAGTCAAAAAAGAGCAAATTTGGAGAGAAGATTCAGATAAGAACGTTTTAAGTTCACTCTGTTTTGATGACTCTAATATTCATTGTTTCCTTTCTTTTTTTAATACACTACCTGAAGATGTATGGATTGGCATACAACCTCTCTAAGATCCCAACCAGTATAAAAGGATATACTTTTGGTGCCAGGACAGCTGTGAGGTTTAAGACAATCAACAAGGTTAGAAATGACTGAATGTGCTTTGATTTTAGTGTGACCCATGTTGCTGGATGTATTTGCATCCGGGAGCAAAGCGGAGAGAACCGGGGGTTACCCAAAAAATATCCCCTGCGATTCAAGAAGAATATTTACACCAAAGCTATGAAGAAGTATATCTGAAAAGCTTGGGTGTAAGCATCTCAAATGTGTGTGAGTCCTGGGAGAGTAGAAAACAATTCTAGAAAGAAATGGTGCCAAGACAGGGCTTCAGGGCTGATACAGATGACGTTACAGAAGCTTTGTTTATATGCATCCTATTATCTTGTAAGAAAAAAACCAAATTCCTACTTTTTAGCCCTTTTGTGTGATTGGATTACAAATCTAAATGTCTTCAATATAGGATGCTAATCTGTTGTTGGACATTTTTCTGACAATCAAGCTCCAAGAGAGGGATACTAGATCTAAAAAAATCTCTGGGTGGGATGACAGGCACAGCAGGTGCAATGAGTCACCTTGGTCTTTTTCCTCCTATAGGTGTCTTTCTAGAGCCTCAGCATATGTGTCTTTAGGTAGCTGAAACCCTATCTTGATTTTCTCCCTACTGTAGGCTTAAATCTACAGGTGTGGTAGTGAAACTATAGTGATACATTAACAGAAAGATGATGTGTATGTTTTCTTTAATTGGAGGCTTTATGTGTGTGTGTGTGTGTGTGTGTGTATGTGTGTGTGTATACACACACACATACACACACATCACTCTAACATGTTTATCTTTTTCTAAAAACAGGATGTGATGCTTTACCCTGGCATGTACCAGTCTACAGATCTTCAGGAGCATAGACACAAACAAAATTTTGCTCCATTTAATACCTTGTTGCCTCGATTCAGGACATACTCAAAGGACACTTATTATCCTGGGTATGTCTCCTCTTTCCTAGAGCACTTCAACAAACAGCAGTAGGAAAGGACCTACACAGGAGAGGCTCCATCCAAACCACGCCAGCTAAATAAGAAAGAAATAAGAATATAAGAAAACACCCATCCATCTTTAAGGAGCCAACCCCTTACCTTCCAGATCTCTGGCATATAGAATTCTGATTCACAGTGGTTCATTCAGTCAGTATTTATGAATGTGCCAGGCAATTTTAAGGGTTCCAGAGATTTTGCATTAAACCCATCACACAAGGCTCCTCATTCCTTGGACCCTACCCTCTACAGTCCAGCCAGATGAGAAATAAATAAACGTGAAAACATCGGTGGTAATTAGGACGGTTACCATACATTTGAGTAGTCAGACAGTGACCCTTCTGAGAGTGAACGTGTTAATTGCACCAAAACAGTAGCCATCAGCTAGGACTGTCACGGGTACACCAGGCAGCATGGTGACCTGGTGATATGCTGTGAAGACAGTAACCAGGGTGGTGGTGACTGGATGGATGGCGCTGCTTTGGCAAGGATGTCCAGAAAGGTCTTTAGGGGAGAGGAGCCGTGGTCTCAAGTCCAAGTGACAAGATGGTGCCAGCCCTGTGAAGATCTGGGCCCAAGGCTTCCCAGGCAGCAGGAGCAGTAAGCTGGGGAGGGACTGGTGGGCGGAATGAAGAGAGAGGCTGGTGTGGTGAGGGTGTGCTGAGCAAGGAGGAATTGAATGCAGGAGGAAGGCCAGGGCTGAGCACAGGGCCCTTGTAGACCAAGTGTTTCAGGAAGCCATTTGGCATGTGTGCACTGTGGGGCAAAGGGTCAAGGTCTTTGTCTGGCTCATGAGAAATCCAAGGATCAGCGAGTGGGTGGAACTTCCTCAAGGCTGCATGAAGGAAGTGAAAATGTTGACTATTGGCCCCTATGTCCATCCTAAATGCCATTTCTAACACAGCATAGAGTCTACACCAAAGCCAAAAGCAATGATAAAATAATGCCATGTCTATCAAAATATAACTGAATCTGCCTTCTCATCCTGAGATTGCTGTTTAAATTATCATTACACTTTTTCTATCAGTTTCAAATCACGAGCAGTACTTATTCATGACTGTGGTAAGTCTCTTTTTCTCACCCACCACCCCTGGGATCTTTTGATCTCTCAGCCAAGGATACTGAGTTGCTTTCAACTGGATAGTTGAAATATTTTTCAAACTAGAGTCAATGTTAATCCCAACTGGATGTCAAGACTAGATACCTTTAACACTCACACCTAATCAGAAATACATTAATAAGCAAGCAAACCCCACATTTGCCCCACATTAAAAAAGCTAATTGGAACTGAGGGCTGATGGGGGTGGGGGAGAGGAGAAGGGGGTGGTTGGCATGGAGGAGGACACTTGTTGGGATGAGCACTGGGTATTATATGGAAACCAACTTGACAATAAACTATAAAAGAAAAAAAAAGCTAATTGAGCTGTTGCCTTTTCTCAAGGAGTTAGGCCAATTCAGGGATGGCTGTGGTAATGATGGAGTTTGTATATGGTCATGAAGTCGTTTTATGTGATGCCTTGTATTTTTATTTCTAGACCTGGCACATACAACCCAGAGAGGAAGCCCCCCAAGAAAATCACCTGGCCAATGAAATTTGGATCTCCAGACTGGGCTCAGGTTCCATGCTTACAGAAAAGAACCCTAAAAGCTGAGGTAATTAGACTGGACTGGTGTGGAGCCCTCTCTCTGGTTCTTCCTTATGGATCAGGGGTTCTTATCCAGAAGTGTCTGAATGACCTATAGGAAGTCCTTGCTCCCGGGACAGTAGATGCACATATTATATTATATTTTGGAGAGTTACACAGTTTCAATAGATTTTTAAAGGTGTGTATGACTGAACAAAAGTCACATTTTATTCCTTAATCTTCAAGTACTCTTCAGGTGTAGGGACCGGAGAAGGATCCCTAGATGATCGAGGAGCAAAACCAGGCTCTGATGGATTAAGTGACTTGTTCAGGTTGACATCTTGAATCTAGATGTAACTCCTAAACCAGGGCTCTTTCCATCACAGCACTGGAGTATTAGATCATTGGGGGGCTGTGGAGCGTCTGGTAAGAACATGGATTCAAGGGACAGACTGCTTAGGTTCAAATTCTAGCTCCCATATTTACTGACAGTGTGATCTCGGCCAATTTTTCTAAGCCTCCATTTTCATATCTTTCAAGTGGATCATAAAGCAATTAAAAACAAAAATAAATAAAATGGGTATAATAATAGACCGTCGAAAAGATCTAGACAAGGTAGAAAAGCATCTAACATAGTATCTATAACATAATAAACTCTCAATCCATGTGAGCTATCATGATTCAGGAGGTGCTTGGGTTTTTTTAGAGGAAACTTGGATTAATTCTACAACAATGTATTAAATGCCTAATGTATCCACATCATGGCAGCTAGACCTATGAGTAACATCGAGGAATCAAACATATCTTTTTTTTGGAGAAGTTTGCCAGCTCTACTCAGAGATTTGCCGAGTAGAACACATTTGCTAGGATGATGACAGCAGAGGAAGAGAGCAGCCGCACATGCAGAAATTGACAGCACCCCTGAGACGAGTTTCCTCTGGGGTGGGCTGCAGCTGGGCCCCACCAGCGGTGACGAGCCGGGAAGACCGGAAGCGGAGGGCTCTCATTCGAAAGTTGACGTAGACAATACTCCTTCCTTGCAGCTGTCCACCGACAAGGAGTTCAGAAAGCACCGGAACCGCGTGGCCTACCTTAGCCTGTTTTACAACTGAGGAGCTGTGATGGCCTTCAGGGCGTCCTCTCGGCCACAGACCCAGGACTCAGGACAGAGTCACCTTTCCCCCCTCACTGCTGTGCCCTCTCCTCCTAAGTACCATGTGAGAGCAGAAAAACCACTGCAGGGCTCCATCTCCGTGTGCTGGTTTGTCGTGTGCATATGTACACGGGCCTGGGATCTTCGCCGAGTGTTCAGTGGGGTGCCTCCACCTTACCCACATACTCATGGGTCCCTGTCATCATGCTCATTCCCAGGTTCCAGTCTTCTGTATTCTACTACTAGCCCTGGGAACAGGGGCTGTTGGCCTCCACACATCAAGGAATAGATGCCTTCCTTGGGTTTGTACTTGGCCATGCTACATACAGAGGAAGTATACAGGCAGGGTAAAACATTTATAATTTAAAAGCTCTTCCAAATTTCTGAGTTCCTACCATGGAGTGGATAGGTCCAGATTTGTGGCCTTTCCCAGACTGATATTAGACTCATTGAATCAAAAATTCCCCACTTCCCTTTACAAAACCAAACCTTGGCGTGTTGAAGCTGGGGACTGGATCTTTGCTCCCTGCTCCTGGCTGGAGAGGACCCCCGGGTACAGAGAAGAGGGGCAAGGGCCAGGGTCTCTGTGACTGAACAGCTCAGTGACTGTCCCATCTCTGCTGCAGTCCAGCTCAAAGGCCTTGGGCTCCCCCCTTCCCCCACCTCCCAGCTCTCTATATAAGATCTGAGCCTACAGGGGCCTCCCTATGTCTGTGAAACTGGTGCAGCTGCACAGGCGAGTAGCAGAAATCCAACCTAAGGCCTGCTTCTGGGTCTGCATTTGTCCATTCTCAAGGCCCCCAGGCAGCCTATTTTGTTGTCAGAGCCCCCAGCTGCTGCAGCCAAGTTCAGTGAAGTCATTACGCATCAAATCTTCTCAAAAAGATAATATTCTTCTGAACACGTCTTTGATGGTGAATGGTGCCAAGAAGGAGGCGTCGATCAAACTTCCATTAGGATGGTGCAGAGAGCAGTTATGGCATTTCTGGTGAGGTTTGCCTTGTAAGCACAGGATCAGAGTGAAACTAAGGAAGGGAGGAAGCCAAGAGCTCACTACTGTAGGCTGGTGCTAATTCTGGGTTAGCCAGTCAGATATAATGAGGTCTTCCATTTCTGTTTAGATATTTCAGCCGTGATTATGAGCCTAGGAAAATGGCCGGAGTTCTAGAGCAGAAGCTCTAGCGGGAACGAAGATTATGCATCTATCTGGGGTTGAGCCTCTACAGGTGTGGCACCTGGGAGCCCCAGCTGGGGACTGTGGAGGTGCCAGCGGTTCTGCCAGCAGAGCCCGGTCCTCAAATATCTCGTCCTAGGTCTCTCCTCCACCAAAACCCAGTACGTGTCCCCTTGACTAGAGAATCAGCTCCAGACTTTTAGCAAGGCCCTGCCCAGCGACCACCACCGGCCTCGGCAGCCTCACTTCCTGCTCTCCTCACCAGGTACCTGCGTCCAGCTGGTTCACATTTCCTGCCACGCTAACAACTCCACAAGCTGTCTCCAGCCTCCGTGCCCTCCTTATGCGAGCTTCTGCACCAGATGCCTTTTCTCACTCTCTCCACCCAGTGAGTTCCTGCTCACACTTCAAAGAGAAATCTAACACGATTTCCTTTGAGATCCCTTCCCCTTTCCTGCCACCCTCAGGCACCATTCACTGTAACAGCCTTGCTCTCTCACTTGTATTATCATGAATCTGGTTGCATAGCAGGCATTTGCTAAGCACTTGTTACCACAACACATGTCAGATCTGGGAATTTAAAGAGAAAAATAAATAGTCTCTTCCCTCTAGATCATAATCGAGTTGGGGAGGCAGGTATGCAATGGATAAAATACAGTGCCCTCGGTAATGCACTGTCAGAGGGACAGAATGCCGTGGCAGGAGGGAGGGGGAGTAATTACCTCCATTGGAGTAGGGCCCAGCTGGTAGGCAGTGGACAAGCAGAAAGATGTCAGGGATCAGGGAAGATCTTACTTACACAAATTAAGATTTTGATTAATATTTTATGAATAAATTAATGATACTTCACCAGTGATGATGCCATGAGAAATTGTTAAATGGAAGGAAAACTCTAGAGCCTGTTTTACAATTATAACCCAAATATAGGCTAGGGTCCCATGTGGCCACTTTCTGAATGGATTCACATTTAAAAAGAACATAGCTGCTGAAAACATTTAAAGAATTCCACTCTTCCTATCTCTTGCAGAACATTAAACAGTCTCTAATTTGTAAGCACAGGCAACATTTCTCAAAATCTTCATCCTATGTGTGAAACACCTCCACCAAGAAACTCCAAATTCCAAGTCTCTATTTTCACCTCCCCCACCCATAGCTTCTATCCCTTCTCTCTTCCCCCCAACTTCTCCCCTTTTTAAAAATATCAATTACACCTCATTTCTTCTTCCTTTTTTGACCCACTGGGCATTCTCTCCTCTCTCCACACACATACACACTCTCTCGCTCTTTGTTTTTTTATCTCCCCAGTCCCCCAGTCTCTATCACCCAAGATACAAGAATCAGATAGACGAAATTTTTATTAGTGTGATGGGGACAGGATGGTATATTGGAAGGTGGGAAACACATATTAATAAATCTTGTCCCCATCCTACAATGATAGACAATGTGAACCAGACCTCAAGCTGTGGGAAGCGTCTGTGGATTGCCCCCCCCCCCAAAAAAAGTCTGTATCTCCCATAAAAGAAAGAAAAAGAACTGACCAAAGCCCAGACATTACTCAATTCCATAAGATCAACCACACTGTGTTGGTAGAGGGGAACGATGCAATGATGTGGGAAAAGGTACACCTACATCCACCACCACCACCACCCATGCACATCCAGTCTGAGAATCCTTTGCAGCCTTCTCTCCAGATATATCTTTCTAATTACATTTCTTGAAACAATTCTGTGTCCCAGAGCAATACCAGTTTTTAACTCCAAAGGCAGCATTAATTACCACATTGGAAGAACCCACCCCTGCAGATGATGGCTCCTAACCTACTGTGGAAAATGCAAGTTCAGCTGCTGGTCTTCCTTCAATCAGAAAACTGCTCTAGATCCATAAACTATACTTGATAGAAAATTCCTAGGGAGCCGACGCCATGCCTCATTTATAATTGCATGCCTCCCTGGCTGGCACACCTCAGACTTTATCACGTGGCAGCACAATAAAAATAATTAAATACATTAAATAATTAATACATTGAATCTGGATCTGATTTTAACACTAACCTGTCCACACCTCACTTTCTTCCACTATACAATAAGACTGGGCTTCTAAACTCAAAAGCAGTCAGGCCCAGGCAGGTAAAGTGCATATGTGAGCAGCCTGAGAGCACCAGTAGTGAGTAGGGGTTTGTGAAAAAATCAGATAATGTCAACATGCATTAAAGCTGTGTTGCTAACCTACAAACAAAAACAAGAACAACAAAATCTACTGTGTTGTCTGATCAGATTTGCTTGATTCAACATTAGTTTGAAATGCTCACTAAGGTTTCTTCCTCCCTAACACTCAAGAATGGAGAGAAGAATGTGTTGAAAGAATGTGTGCTGGAGGGCAGGTCACCTCCACCAGAGTTCCTCATGAAGGTACTACTGTGCCCTTAGCGTCTGTCTGGGTGGTCATCGCTCAGAGATCTCTGCTCATCTGTTCTTGCCCATTAGTCAATTCACAGATTTCCCAAGGAGCTGGAGCTAACTTTCAATTTGGTATAAACTACTATAAGCAGAACACAAAGAAGACATTTGGAAGGAACAACAAAGTCATTTGGAGAGTGTTAATTTATTATTTGCTGGAAGTAAGATTCTACTTCACAGAAAGGTCAGGCTACCCTAAAATGCTGCTGTCAGCCAAGACAGACAGAAGGGCAATCCCAGAGTCCTTCAGGGAGGGCAGAGACAGCTGCCTCTTACTAGTCTAAGTAGAGAGGGCAAAGCCCACCCTGTTGACGGACATGTCATAGACAGTGTAATATTCCCTGAGGAAGACATCTCCCAGAATCCACAGGGGCTGCCCATTGGGGGAAGGCAGGTAAGTGACTTCAATCCCGAGTGTGCAGTAGCCATTATTCTGAAGAGACAAAGGACATGAGGATATAACCAGTTGCATGTAAAGGATTTTCCCCACAGGAAGTTCCCACCTTATATTCCATGACACCTGCGGGGTCTCAGGCTTCTTGTTCACCCTCAGCCCCGCCACTGGTGACTCCCCAGGATACAGAACAGCTGTTTGGGCTCATCCAATCCCATGTCCTTGGCCCCTGGAGTGCATACGTACGTTGAGGACGTAGGTAGAGGGAGGCACAGGTAAAGGAGACCCACTGATGACGAAGGTGATGGTGGGCATGCTCTGTATGGAGTTGCAGTTCACCACAAACTGAGAGAGGAGAGGCAGAGCTGTAGAGCACCAGGGGACTGGGGGCCCAGACAAAGGCCCCTAGTGCCCCTTTCCCTGTGAGACTTTCTTCCTGACCTTCCAGCAGAGGCTGTTTGAGAGCATGGAAAACACAGCCCGGTTCCCAGGCACAACACTGACCAGGTGCTCTTGCTTTCGTGGGTCTCCCTGAATACATCTCAGCTCTTAGGTTTTGGTTGTGTTGATACGATCACAATGAGTTACATTCATTCCAGAACAGATTTCTACGCTCAGAAAGTACAACTTCCAGAGAGGAAACATGGGCACAGTCTGTAAAAGCATGCTCTCACGCAATTCTTATCTACGCTTGTGTGCACCTGTCCATGTACTCATCACACACACACACACACACACACACACACACACACACACCCTGAGGAACCAAGATTTGGTCTGACTAAACTAGACTCTTGCGTGCTGGAGGAGCTAACTGCAAAACTATGAACAAGGGGAGCAGGGGGAGGACAGGAGGCTGCTCAGATAAACCAAAGGAATATTTCTAGGTGAAAAGAAATCTCAGTGGAATGGAGAAATGTGCTATGCCTGGCTCTGTTGCAGACGTCAGATGACACTGGCCACACGAAGATGAAATGTGCTCCTAGAGCCTGCAATGGAACAGCCGCCCCTCCTGACAACCATCTAGCCCCTACTCAGAGTCTGGTTGGTGTTACTCCCTCCCCTCCCCCCTCCTTGTTTTGATGGTTCCTGCAGGAAAGGCCATGCTGTGTCGCCCCCTGTTCTGCCCTGCCAGGGCTTCAGCTCCCCACCCGTCCCTCATGAACCCGTTGCACTTAGGCTCCTGTGCTGAGGTTGCCTGGATGTGCAGAGAAGTCTTGGCTTCTGGTTACTCACATCACCATTCTGATCTTGCTGGGCTCCTGTTGCCTCCACAAAGGAGTCCAAAAACTGCTGGGGAACTGTCAGTGGGAAGGTCCCCGTGTCCACAATGCCCTGGCAGCCCTGGGAGCAGAAGCCGGTGGCCTGGTTACCGATGAGAAACCTGAGGGGAACACCCGTTCAGGGAGAGTCAAGCATTTCAGACACCAACAAGTGCCATTTTTACCCTAATCTGCCAATCCTGCAGCTCTGAAAATACACCTTTCCCCAAACCCAGGCCATACCTCAGGTCTGCAATCCACATAATGCGATTCTTGTGTCTTTGTGATTATTGGAGTAACGCATTCAGTCTTGCTCTGGTAACTACTCCAGCTCTGACTGAAAGCTCTGGGGACACAGGGACTATCATTTTGTCTTTTTTAATCTACCTATGTGCGGCCTGGCACGTAGTGCCAGACATAGCTAGAGCTGGGAATCACTTCATGAATACACATTTGGTACTTACTATATACAAAGCATTCTTTGTGATGTAAAGATTTTACACCAAATTTTACATTATGGTGATGTAAAGGTGAGTAAATGTCATTCAATGCTTTTAAAGAACACATTCTAATGGACATGTGACAACACCATACATTAAGCCACAGCTAACACCGTAAGGCAGTAGCTGGCAATCTCCACAATGTGATTCAGTCCCTGTTTCCTCATCCAGCTTTTTCTGCTACTCTACCCTTCCTCTTTGGTCCATGTATATTTGGGGTGTTTTTGGTGAACTAAGGCACTTGGACATAATGGTGAACGAGACAGACACCACTGACTTAACAGAAACACACAGAGGGAGTTTGATTGCAGCCCTGGTGAGTGCTTGATCTAGTCTGGGGGTGGGAGGCATTTAGTCAGATGAGGATTTTTCTGAGAAGAAATGCTTTAAGTGTGAGTGGAATTGGCCCAGGTGAAAAGATCGCTTTATTCTAGGCATGTAAGGCTAGTTGTCAGATCCCAACTGCTTACCTCTCTCTCTGCTCTTGCACATTGGGCTGGTTGGGCTATGACTTACCCAGAGATTAGGAAATACATGTTGGGTCACAAGCTGGTAAGACTATGGGACTGAAAGAGAGACTGGGCCCCTGAGAGGCCTTTTCAAGGGAGGTAAGAATTCATCTGGGCTTAGAAGGAAGAGCAAGGACACAAGGGCCACTTCAGGTGATATAGTCAAGAGAAAAGGATCAAGAAAGTCACGGCGAGGTGCAAGGACATGGTGAAGTGTGAGTTGCACATCAGGAAGTGGTGGGAAGGCTGTCCCAATAGGTAGGGGTCAGTTGTTGCATGGTCTTGACTACAGGCCAAAGACGTGTATGTTTATCGGGCAGTGATGGACAATTCCTAAGGCTTGGAGGGTAGAAGTAACTGACTCATGATCGTGGGCTGTGGAATCAGATATGCTTGGGCTCAAATTTTGAAATTTGTAAACTGTGTGACTTTGGATAAGTTACTTAGCCTCTGAGCCTTGATTTCTTTATCTGTGCAATGAGATATCCCACCGGTCACCTTATAGTGTTGTAGTGGAAACTGCACACAATAATACATAAAAAATATTTAGCATAACATTTGGCACATAGAAAATAGCCATGACAGCTGTTACTTTTCCTGATGAAGGCTGTGGCAAAGACTGTGCTAAATGGGATAATGAAGCTTCCAGGAACAAAAATATGGTTTCACAGACACCTAGGAATGACCAGTCTGCTGACATGACAAGGGTCAGTGACCAAGTCAAAAAGTTCAGTCAAGAACTAGGTCCCAGTGTTTCCTGAGCTCCAGAAATGTTCAACCTGATTCTTTAATAAGTTTATTCTTTGATAAGAACAGGAAATAGAGTCACATGGGAGGAGCACTCTAGGGGTGTCCATAATCCATAGGAACTTTCCTCTGTACTTACTCATCGATGGCAATCTGCCAGTACAGTTCCCGGGTGACAGGAGTCCAGACAATCTCACCAGAATAAAATTGGGTGTCCACACCTCCCAGGATGAGCTCTCCACCATACTCATAGGTTGGCTGGCTAGGGTGAAAAGGAGAAGAGCATGAGTCCCCACAACACGCATGGCCAGGCAGCTCCTCCCTCCCCTCCACTGTCTGTCTCTCCTTCAGATTCAGTGGAACCATAGGAAGAAGGGTACCATCCTCTGACCTGCTCTTCAGGCTCCACCAGGCTTAATGCATAAGGGAGAGGAGCCTCCTCACAGGAACATTCAGAGAATCAGAGAACTGGAAACACAGACCATGCCCATAAAAGAGGCGATGGGATTGGAAACCAGGCCTGTGAAAACGAACTGTAAAAGCCTCCCAGGGAAACCCTCCTGAGGACAGCGTGAGAACAAGAAGAAACCCCTCAGAGAGTATGTGGAGGGGGCCTGACAGACAGAGATCTCAAGCGGGCAGTGATGGGGATGCTCCTGTCGTGCTCAGGTTGGTAACTAGGCAGCGTTAAGAGGATTCAGGGCTCTTCTGTTCCCTACCCTGGGCCTGCCAGTCATTGAAGAAAGACATTTGGACTCAGGTCCCCTGAAGATCATGTGATTAGGATGATGGAGCAGTAAGTAAAGTTTGCCACTAAAGTTCAAGGCCAGTAGAGTAAGAAGGTATTTGTGATCAAGGTATTTACATTTGAGAAATGGCTTCACCCCTTGGAAACGCTGAGTCAGACTTGCTCAAGAGTGACCACCTGTTTGAGCCTGCATTTCCTTCTGGCAAAAAGAAGCCAATAGAATTTTTTAAATACCGTTTGAAGTGATTGCTATGAGAACATTTTGGAAAGTCAGATATTTATGTCATTATCATTTCATTGTTGTTCTCTTTATTACCAAATGACCATTAGGCTTGTTCTATGGCTCTACAGTTGTATAAATCTAATACAACAACTTCAATTTTTTAAATCAAAACATGAGGGACTACAGTTCATTTTTAAGAAAAGAGCCATCTTATGACTTATGGCCTGAATTAAAAATTCTTCTAGTGCATTTAGGGGCATCTGGGTGACTCAGTCAGTTAAGCATCCAATTCTTGGTTTCAGCTCAGGTCATGTTCTCAAGTTCACGAGTTTGAGCCTTGCATCAGGCTCTATGTTGATAGTGCAGTGTATGCTTGGAATTCTCTACCTTTCTCTCTGCCCTTCCCTTGCTTATGCTCTCACTCTCTCTCTCTCTTTCTCGTTCTCTCTCTCTCTCTCTCAAAAATAAATAAATAAATAAATAAGCTTTAAAAAATATGATTCTAGTGTATTTAAATAAAATCCCCTCCAAAACAAAATAATAAATATCAAAAATGCATGGACCACATATAGCAAGTTATACTTATCAGGGAACTTTAAAACCTGGGCTCCTTGCAATGTTGGCTTGTTGAAAGCCCTCACAGTAACTCATTTACACATACCTACCTAGGGCAACAATACTTACCGAGAGAAGTAGAAACTGAAGATGGGACTGGTGAGCTGACCCTGCTGCATCATGCTCTGAAGGACTGTGGGACCATTCTGCACTGCCAGGTTGGAGTAGGCCATTCCCAGGATACCATCAAAGTATGAATAGTAGAAGGGGTAGTTGGGTTCACTCTCACTCATGCCAAACACCTGGTTATGGATGACGATGTTCTGAACCTAAGACAAGATGAACAAAAGACAAGATGACAAAAGATCAACAATTTAGGTAGACAATTCTTACACAGACTTAGGTGGCCAAAGTATAGAACCTAGACCCTTTTCTAGAGAGAAGAAGATGGCTTCTTTCATGCTTAGCTCAGTCATAGGGTGGGGCATAGAAAATGAAAGAACAACAATATGACCCAGTCATGTGTGTCTTGGAAATAAAAATGTGGATGTTGGGAAAGTAGAGGCCTTTGTTTTCTGGAGTTAGAGTTTTCACTTCAAGGGACAGTGTAAGGACAGTGGCTGGTTTTATATTGAACTGTCCATGTGCAAGAATGATGTAGGACCCATGGGTGCTTGATATAAAGGAATGAAAATAGTGAAAGGAAGGTTTCAAATACCCAGAAGTCATGTGGAGGAGGAAGCAGATGTGCTCCAGGTGTTGCAGAAGGCAAATGAGACCAAAGAGCAAAGTCATAGGGAGGCAAAACATAAAAAGCCTGCAGCAGTCAGCACTGCTGTGAGGCAATTCCTGTCTTGAAACCAAGGGTTAATTAGATGACCTGGGGCCTCCTTTCCAACAGTCAGCTTCTGGGAATTTGTACCTAATTAATAATCATGGATACCTCTGACAGCTAGAAAAGGGGAGCCAAACTACAGACCCACAGAAGGATGAGAACAGCACTTACAGTCACGGTGTCATATCCCAGGAGCACAGTCAGGCTTCCAAAACCGTAGGCCAGTGTATAGGTTTGGTCACTGTTTATGAAGGTGGAAGACGTTCTGGGATTGAACCTGTTGTGGTTGGCTGTAGAAAAATAGAATTAAATATTAGCAGCATTCATGACTCTACAGAATACTTAGAGGACACTTATCCTTGATGGCCTAGGACCATCAGACCAAACCTGAGTTTGGGCTTCAGGCTCAGATCCTTTGTGCTGAAGACGATTGATAGCCCCAGAAAAGTCTATCTTCTTGGGAAACAGATGTTGCCCCAATTCCTTCCAACCCACCATTTCCTGAAGGATGGGTCAACTCAAATGTGCCAGGTATTGGGACCCGCAAGAGAGAGCCGAGGAAAGGGATCGGTATAGAAAGGAGTGGAAGGCTTGGTCTACTCCCATTGCCTCTCTCCAGAAATGCAGCCCTTGGGAAATGTAGACCAAGAGTAAGATTTCCAGATGTTGTGAATTTAAGGAGGCTGAGATCATGGATATGCACCAAGTACTCTGGACTTGGATGCTGAGCTTGTGCTCAATCCTGAGTCTACGCTGCCCTCTGCTCCTTTCCGTGGGTGGGTGGTGATAGCAGTATACTCACAGCAGGCCTGGCTCTGGCAGTAGGTGGAAGGCACCCACAGGTTGGAGGAACCCGTGTCAAAGAGGACCAGGAAATTTTGTGGTGGTGTCCCAATGCTGATCTCTCCAAAGTAGTAATTCTGCAAAGAACAGTTTATCACCCATATTAAGCAGCCAAATCTTGTCCTAAGAATAGAGAAGTAGTTGACTCACTAGAAGCCACATTTTGCCCAAATAATTTCCTTGGGAGAGTCAGTAGCTTCTCCTCCCACAAGCTCTTCTTCCCATCTGCAGTCATATTCTCTCAATATCTCCCACTTTTGTCCCTAATTACAAACCTTTGACTAGCTGAGTCTGGCAAAACAATTTCTTCTTCCAAATGGGGTTTCTCTTTTGCAATAAGGTGATACCTCCATGGATTTACCATTTTATGCCCGAACATGCAAAGCTGGGGAAGCAATCACTTTCTTCTTTCCCAGTGTCCATCCACCGTCTCCACATCTCTCTATCTCTTATTCTGTCTCTCTGTCTCTCTGTCTCTCTCTCTCTCTCTCTCTCACACACACACACACACACACACACACACACACCAATGTCTCTTTTTCTCTTCCAATGTTAAGTATTTCCCCACCATTTTCCTCCATCTGGTCACATAGTAGCTAAGGTGCCAGGAAATAAAAAATGAGGGGAAGCATGGAAAGCAAGAGAACTTCACTGAGACACAGTTTGAGTTCTCTATGAATTTTTGGCTAGTCATGTCACCGACCTGCCTCTTCATCCACCATCAGTAGAAAGTAGAAGTTGAATAGGAGATCCCTAGGACACTCATGTAATATCTCACTAAAGATGGTCCATGGGACACCAGTGCGTTGAGATGCTCTGAGCAGACACCGCAGTCTCAAGAACACTCAAATACTTGCTCTGAGCACCAGTGTATGTTCCCAGCTGGGGAGATATGTTGCATCTGGAGTCACTGGAGGTTTTGCCTGGCACCTTTGCATGTGCTTCCCTTCTTTCCCCTGCAGCTCATCACTAGGACTTCCTTTGGGTCTCTCAATTGACTGGAACACAGCCACTCTCAATCTCCTAACCATATAAATGGAGCTTCAGAGAGTGGGCCAGTAATGACAGCAAAGAAGGAAGGAAAGGAAATATGATAGTGTTAAAAGGTCCCAACTCATAATCTCCAGATACTTTCCATAGGAAGGAGAGACTTAGGTTTAGTAAAAAGTCCAAAATCAGAGCTAATGAGAGGTCTAAATGAGTATCTGAGAATGGTTATCAGTCCAAGGGTTATGGATACCCCTCCCCTTTCACTTACATCCAGGTAGTTGGTGAAGGGCTCGTAAGCAACAGCATCATTACCAAAACGATACTTGGCAGCTGGGTCAACCTTTGGGTGGTTCTTCAGGAACGTGTCTAGTACACCCTGCTCTTCCATCACCTGGCGGATGGACTTGCCTTTCTTCAGAATGATTCTGCAGAGAATGGGGCAAACAAATGGAGTGACCTTCACCTTCCCCATTAAAGCAATCCCTTCAATGATCACATCTGGGGTTTTCAAACTTCCTTGAGTTTGAAAACTTGAGTACTCTACTCAAGAAGAGCATCTTATTAGAAATTCTCCTGGATTTTAGTGAGTTCTGACCCCTGGAGTCACTCCAGCATTTCCAGCCTGAAAACACATTACAAAACATATTTGGGGCTATCTGCTTACATATTGTTTCCAAAGAACAAATTTCCATTTATTCAAAATCCCTCCTGTAAATTAGGGATATACATCCTGTATCCCTTTTTCTTAGTCAACAAAACACCAACCCATCTTTTCACACACACACACACACACACACACACACACACACACACACACACCATCCACCCATCTATCCTTTCATCCATCCATCCATCCATCCATCCATCCATCCATCCATTGTAAATCTTGGCTCCCTGTAGTTTTGGGTTACATATACCAATCTGACTGCCTTTCCATGACATCTACAGGGGAAGGCCTTTGCTCTACCCTAGCTTCTGATCCTGCCTCAGGGCTGGATTCATGATGAAGCTGAATCCCCATACACACCTTTCCATACCCTCTGAGAGGTGTAGACAAACCAACACCAAAACCAGGACCTTCATGGTACTGATTTCAATGGCCCACAGACACGTAAGACACAGTGACAGACCCAAGGGTTAGGGCATGCAGAGAGTTGGGTCTCTCTTTTATACCTTGATCTCCTGCACTTTTCACCTCTAAGCACGTGGGCTTCCTAACCTTTACTCCAGCTTGTGCCCCTACACGTCCATGGATTCTGTTTGTTTTTCCCTCTGACAATATCATGGCCTTTAACAGTCTCTCTGTTGGCAACTTAAAAAGCGATTAGTGGCATTGCTGATGGAATCCACAGATTAGGATGTGATAACAAATGTAAAATGCACTGGAGACAAAGGATCCTGGTGCCCACATCTAGTGGGAAATGGGTGCTGGCAACTTCTGCCAAAACAATGGAACAATTTGTGCCTTGGCTCCAAAGTCCATGTGCTGTTTGGAAATTTACAATAGACTCTCCACTTCTTCCCTTTTTCCTTCTTGTTCCTCTCCTCAGACTCATTTATAGTCTCCTGTATGTGATTCTCACAGTTCATGACACTCTGATCTTTATTTTCAATTTCTTGGTTCACAATTAGCCAACACTTATGGAATATCTACTCTGTGCTCACCTTTGCACTAAGCTCTAGGAGCACAGAAAATTCAGAAATGGTCCTGGTATGCAAAGTTGGCATCCTGTCAAGTGACAGACACATAATCGAATTACAAGATGATGTGATCACCCTAACATTCACATAAAGCAAGTAGAGACAAGGAGTGATAGATCCTGGTGGAATGAAAAAGCCTTCAGAGAAGAGGTAACATTTGAGGAGGGATCTTGCCAGATGGTGGATGAGAAAGTAAGGAAAGTGGGAAAGCCACTGGAGGCAGAAGCAAAGCCTGGGCAATGGCACCCAGGAGCAAAGTGATGTGATGAAGTCAGAGAACATCATGACCAGCATGGCCAGAAGAGCAAATTTCAAGGTGGCTGCTCACAAGCCAGGACCCAGCTGAAGGACTGGCTCTGGAGCTGTGCAGTCCTCATCATGCTAACTGTAGCTCTGGAAATTATTTTCTACTCCAGACCCATAGCAATGGAAAGGACTATAATGCTAAAATAAGAATACTCTTGATTCTGCAAAACTGTATTAAAGCAGTGTGTATTTAGTATCCACAGTCTTTTAACTTCTAGTCCATAGAACTATTTATTATCATGCTTCATACTGATGGAGCACACCTCGGAGCACCTGGATCAAACTCTAGGAGCACAGCAGTAAGTGTCTACACGGACATGGCCAGATGGTGAGGTGGACCTGGTATGTCGTGCTAAGCAATATGGACTGTATTCCATAAACAGTAAGGGCTCATTAAGTTTTTCTTATCCTGAAAATGACACACTTAATGCTTTCTGTATACACTCTACTAGTTTCTAAATTATATCCTTTAGAAGCATGTGGTGAAAGAGGCCAGTGTATAAAATGATTCCCTATGTAAAGTTGTAGCGGCCTGAAATTTGTCATGAATCTACTCCTGAAGCCTTTGAGCTATGCACAAACCCAAAGAGTCTCCAATTTCATACCTATGATTTAATGTTTCTTTATAGAAATAAATTCTTAAACAGAAACTTGAAGATCTACAGAAGATATGTTTATAACAAGAACTCTTTCTTATTGGCTTGCACTAGACACATATTTCATTTAACCATTGTAACAACCTTAGAGGCTAATTTAACTACCCCATTATCACATAGTTAATCAAAAACAGAGCTGGGATTTCAAGCCTGGTTTGTTTGAATTCAACCTGTATCTAGCACAGTCATTCCTCTAAGCTCAAGGTGCTCATGCTCTCTCTGCTTCAATGTGAGCAACAGTATCAACTTCATTTTTTTGGTTTATTTATTTTTGAGAAAGAGACACAGAGAGTAAAGCATGAGCAAGGGAGGAGCAGAGAGAGAGAAGGAAAATAGGACATTTAGACAAAAGCTACTGGCAATCCAATTTGAAAACCTTGGGTGTTAGCATCTTAAATGTGTGTGAGTGTCCCAGGAGAGTGGGAAGTAATCTCATAAGAAATGGCTCCAATGTCAGGGCTTCAGGCTGACATAGATGACATTAAGTACTGAGGCTTTGTTTATATGCACTCTATTATCTTGTAGGTTAAAAAACATATTCCTACTTTTTAGCCCTTTTGTGTGATTTAATTTCAAGTCTAAATGTCTTCAGTATCAGATCCTAATTTGCTGTTGGACATTTTTCTAACACTTGTGCTCAAGGATAAGGATACTAGATCTAAGAAATCTCTGGGTGGGATGATGGGCACAGCAGGTTCAATGAGTCACCTTGGTCCTTTTCCTCCTATGAGGTATCTATCTACTGCCTCAGCATATGTGTCTTTAGGTAGCTGAAACCCTCACCTTGGTCTTCTCCCTATTGTAGGCTTAAATCTACAGGTGTGGTAGAGAAACCATAGTGATACATGAACAGTATGGGGGCCAAAGGTTGGTTACCACCAAATGAGCCATCCTAGCGTATTGATTATTTTAAATAAAAGTTACTTAAGAAGCAACTGGTACAAGGAAATTCAGACCCTTCTCTGTCCCCCTGAGAGCAGGAAACTGATCTCCTGTTTGAAAGTCACCCTCTCTGTACTAAGGAGTATAAAGAAATCCTTATCACCAGAGATTGGGACTTTAAAGGTGAGAAAGCAGTAAAAATAAACCTTGTTATTTTTTCTAATCTATTACTTCAGCCTGAGTTCTGCTTACATGTCTCTAATTAAGGCTTCTGAACACCATTTTCTTGAACCTATCAATCCTTCACAACCTATTTTCTCACTCTGAATTGGACAGACACTGCCTGCCTTAATCATTTCTTTAGGTCTCAATCTCATTATTAAGCCCCCATGTAATTTAATGAAACTTTCAGTGTTTTATTTCTGTAAATCTGTTTCATGGAAACTTAATTCTCAGTTCAATGGAAGACCTAGAATGGTAGAGAAATAATTGATAGATTATTCAACAGAAAAAAGATAATTCTGTTTTATCTACTTAGAGGCTCTATATGTATGTATATGTATCCCCCTCTAACATGTTTATCCTTTTCTGAAAAACAGAACGTGATACTTTACCCTGGCATGTACAGGTCTACAGATCTTCAGGAGCATAGAAACAAACAAAATTTTGCTCCATTTAATACCTTGTTGCCTCGATACTCAAAGGACACTTATTATCCTGGGTATGTCTCCTCTTTCCTAGAGCACTTCAACAAACAGCAGTAGGAAAGGACCTACACAGGAGAGGCTCCATCCAAACCACGCCAGCTAAATAAGAAAGAAATAAGAATATAAGAAAACACCCATCCATCTTTAAGGAGCCAACCCCTTACCTTCCAGATCTCTGGCATATAGAATTCTGATTCACAGTGGTTCATTCAGTCAGTATTTATGAATGTGCCAGGCAATTTTAAGGGTTCCAGAGATTTTGCGTTAAACCCATCACACAAGGCTCCTCATTCCTTGGACCCTACCCTCTACAGTCCAGCCAGATGAGAAATAAATAAACGTGAAAACATCGGTGGTAATTAGGACGGTTACCATACAATTGAGTAGTCAGACAGTGACCCTTCTGAGAGTGAACGTGTTAATTGCACCAAAACAGTAGCCATCAGCTAGGACTGTCACGGGTACACCAGGCAGCATGGTGACCTGGCGATATGCTGTGAAGACAGTAACCAGGGTGGTGGTGACTGGATGGATGGCGCTGCTTTGGCAAGGATGTCCAGAAAGGTCTTTAGGGGAGAGGAGCCGTGGTCTCAAGTCCAAGTGACAAGATGGTGCCAGCCCTGTGAAGATCTGGGCCCAAGGCTTCCCAGGCAGCAGGAGCAGCAAGCGGGAAGGCTGTAAGCTGGGGAGGGACTGGTGGGCGGAATGAAGAGAGAGGCTGGTGTGGTGAGGGTGTGCTGAGCAAGGAGGAATTGAATGCAGGAGGAAGGCCAGGGCTGAGCACAGGGCCCTTGTAGACCAAATGTTTCAGGAAGCCATTTGGCATGTGTGCAGCTGTGGGACAAAGGGTCAAGGTCTTTGTTTGGCTCATGAGAAATCCAAGGATCAGCGAGTGGGTGGAACTTTCTCAAGGTTGCATGAAGGAAGTGAAAATGTTGACTCTTGGCTCCTGTGTCCATCCTAAGTGCTGTTTCCAACACAGCAAAGAGTCTTGGGGAATTTTCTAGGCAAATTTTTCTAAGCCACCATGTTCCATTCTTTAAGATGGGTCTAATAATAGAATCCATATGATAAGGTCCTAAAGATGGAGACAGGTAGAAAAGCATCTAACACAGTACCTGTCACAATAAACTCTCAATCTATGTGAGCTATCATGATTCAGGAGGTGCTTGGTTTTTTTTTAGGGGAACCTTGGATTAATTCTACAATGATGTATTAAATGCCTAATGTATCCACATCATGGCAGCTAGACCTATGAGTAACATCGAGGAATCAAACATATCATCTTTGTTTTGGAGAAGTTTGCCAGCTCTACTCAGAGATTTGCCGAGTAGAACACATTTGCTAGGATGACACAGCAGAGGAAGGTGACAGAGAGCAGCCGCACATGCAGACATTGACAGCACCCCTGAGACGAGTTTCCTCTGGGGTGGGCTGCAGCTGGGCCCCACCAGCGGTGACGAGCCGGGAAGACCGGAAGCGGAGGGCTCTCATTCGAAAGTTGACATAGACAATACTCCTTCCTTGCAGCTGTCCACCGACAAGGAGTTCAGAAAGCACCGGAACCGCGTGGCCTACCTTAGCCTGTTTTACAACTGAGGAGCTATGACGGCCTTCAGGGGGTCCTCTCGGCCACAGACCCAGGACTCAGGACAGAGTCACCTTTCCCCCCTCACTGCTGTGCCCTCTCCTCTGCCAGCATGAGGCCTGGGGAGGGAGAGGGCTCCTAAGTACCACGTGAGACCAGAAAGACCACTGCAAGCCTCTGTCTCTGTGTGCTGGTTTGTCCTGTGCGTACATATGCAGGCCTGGGGTCTTCGCTGAGTGTTCAGTGGGGTGCCTCCACCTTACCCACATACTCATGGATCCCTGTCATCATGCTCATTCCCAGGTTCCAGTCTTCTGTATTCCACTGCTAGCCCTGGGAACAGGGGCTGTTGGCCTCCACATATCAAGGACTAGAATGGGTTTTGGGCTTGCTTGGGCTTGTACTTGAACTTGCCGCATACACAGGGATATGTAAAGGCAGGGTAAAACGTGCTTTAAGAGTGCACCTAAGTTTCTGAGTTTCCTGACATGGGGTAGACAAGTCTGGATTTCTTTGCCTTTTTTCCAGTTGATGTATAT
Source organism: Hyaena hyaena (assembly GCF_003009895.1). Taxonomy (NCBI): domain Eukaryota; kingdom Metazoa; phylum Chordata; class Mammalia; order Carnivora; family Hyaenidae; genus Hyaena; species Hyaena hyaena. Next base: position 176,921 of record NW_024081626.1, on the reverse strand, counting down.
TTCATAGAAGCAAAAATTCTCTGCTTCCCAAAACCTCATCTATTTCATTTGTCAGTCATCATATAAATTGAGTCCCAACCATATGTCAGGCCGAGTGTCAAGGACTGGGGACAGAGCAGGATCAAAATAAGCTCCTTTACCTGCTCCTTAGACTGGCCTGAAGTATGCAGAGGTCTCCCCAAGAGGCTAGTGGATTGGGTCTACTCTCTAATCTGAGTGATCCCTTGAAGACTAATCCGAAATTAGTCTAGGGGTATAAAGGTCAGAACTCACAGTAGCCACAGTTGAAGTACTTATCTAGACATTGTGGCCTGAGAGTTGGACCCTTTCCTTCCCATACTAACTGAAATAGCTCCTTCAGGATAGGCACTGAGTGTGGCCTACTTTGTCTTTTAATTGAAAGGTCATTAGCACTCACTTAGTAATTAGCAGAAAGGTGGCAAGTCTGCGTGCGTCTGAATACCAAAACTGGGAAAGTGCCAGTGACCACAGAAGAGCTTTAGTATTGCTGTGACAATAGTCTCTGAATTTTCAGCTCAGGATTTGATTGTGAATGCAATCAATTCAAGTGAGAAGGGAGATCCAATTATTTGCCTTCCTTGGGCCAGATTATTGAAATCCTTCTCTAGCTATTTCCATGGATGGAATAGAATTGGCTATTTGCTTTGGGGCTGTGGGGAAGATGATAGCATACACTTCAAAGCCCAAAAAGGAAATTCAGATTGATTTTTTTTTTTAATGAAAAGTATTCCAAAGGCATTTCCCCCAGGCTGCTTGTGCTCGGAGCTATGAGGGGCCAGGATATTGGATCTCAGGAGTAGAAGGATGGCAAGAAAAGAGAGATTAGAGGATGAGAAAATTTTCCTCAGTGTAGTGTCATTCCTGAATTCGTCGTGTCAGTTATGTCATAGCAGGCCCAGAAGCCAGCCTCACGCATGTAAACACTGGAGACTGGGACAGAGACTGAGGATCAGAAGTGCTGAGCCAGAAGGTTCTCCCAGGGGAAACCCTATGATGAGCTTCTCTGCAGGGAACCCATTGTTTTTCCAGGACTCTTTGATGCATTCCTGAAGAAGGTAATACAAGCATAATTGCCTTGCCAATCATTGTCTCATTGGATTAACAAAATCCCTCAAGAGAAAGCCGCTTTCCCAAAAAACAAACTCCCCAGTCCTCTCCCTCTATCTCCTCTGCATTTGATTTGAGGTGTTTCTTTGTTACAGAGTCAAAATAATGCATGCTACTTTGACCCTTGGATTCTACATGCAGGGGACTGTTGTGTCCTGAACATCTGTCCTGCTATGGTGAAAGTCATAGGTCATCACACTGATGAAATCAAAGATCCTTTTTAAAAATTTTAGTGTTAGGCAAGATGGTGGAGAAGCAGGGAACTCCGTACATTTCACTCGCCCCCATATCTCACATGGAGAAGGCCTCAAGCCATAGGAACCCTTACAGAATCCAGGAATTTGGGAGGAAAAGGAGACAGAGTCCGCTGAGAAAACCTTCTAGCGTGAGTGCGAACTGGGGAAGATAAAATCAGACCAGGACCAGAGACACAGAAGGAGGGGGGATCCCCCTCTGCAGGGACCAGGAGTGAGGCTAGTGGAGAAAAGAAGTGGCCGAAACTGCTCAAGACACTGTCCCTGTCGCTGGAGAAGAGAAAAACCTCTGCTCAGGACACAGAGGGATCTGGTTTCCTGCTGTCCAGCTGACCATAGGCAGGAGGCACTCTTCCCAGACGACCCCCAGGGAAACTCGTCCCCACTCGCCAGCCCAACCTGGAGGAGACAGGAGCAGCGGCTTCTGGCTCAAACCCCAAGGGGAAGGTGAGAGACTTGAAACTACCCTGAGGGGCTCGCCTGCGAGTTTACATTTCTGGCAATTTCAGTGGGACAAGCGGACTGAGATCTGGAAATGAGGCCTTGCCTGGGATATAGAGCATGGCCCACCTTGACTGGGCCCCCGGCACAGGGAGTTTACACACCCAAAAAAGTGATTTGCAGTGCTTGGTTCAAGAAGGGACTGGGGCGCCGCCACTCTTCTACCCACAACCACCAAAGCAGGACTCCCGCGGGACGCAATGGATCGAACCATGCCCATCCCTGCTAGAGAGCTGCCTTTTTTTTTTTTTTTTTTTTTAAACCAGATCCAGGGCAACACCAACATGGAGGCACTGCCCTGACTAATTCTGGTACTGGCTTGCTTAAGTAGTCACATTCAATCCATTCTCTAGATGTAAATTCTACACCTACCTGCCTTTTCATCTCTTTCTCTCTGGAGGAATCAGACTATATAGTTCCTCTGGATAGCATCGTCATCATTTCTTTCGCCTCTTCTCCAACCATATTCGGCTCTTTCGCTCTTTGAAAAAAGCCTCTTATTCCTTCTGCCTGCTCATTTCATTTCCAATTTCACTTCATACCCACCCTGTCATCTCTCTCGTTCTCTATGCTCTTCCACCAGCACTGCATTAACCCGGCTATTTATTTGGAGCTAAGAAATCTGGTTATATGCTTTAAACTGTTCTTTGTCCGTTGGGTTTCTTCTTTTTCCTTTTCTTCTCTTTTTTTTTCTTTTTTATGTATCTTTATCTCTGATTATTCGCCTTCCCTTCTTCCTCTTTTCTCTTTTTTTTTTCGTTTTCCTTTTCAGTTTGCGTGTTTCTTGGATTTGTCTGTGCGTTTGTGTGCCTTTGTTCTCTGTGTGTTTGTCTGTATGTTTTCTTTTCCAGGGCTACCTCAAGAAACAAGCCAAAATACACATGGTGGAGACTCCCAAAAACCACTACGAGTAGGAAAATAAAATAATCAAGGACTCAACAAAAGAGACCAAGAGATAACATTCAAAGAACACTTTCTGAACGGAGAGGCCCTGGAGAGTCAAAGAGCCTTTTTGGTACAGCAGTTCTCATAGGTACAGTGTGCATAACAAGCTTTTAAAACTAACAAGAGATAGAAAGCTAACCAAAATGACGAAACAAAAGAGCTCTCCTCCAAAGAAATTCCAGGAAGAATTGACAGCTAAAGAACTGCTCAAAACAGATATAAGCAAAATAACTAAACAAGAATTTAGAAAAATAATCATAATATTATTGCTGGGCTTGAAAAAAGTATGGAGGACATCAGAGAAACTATGGCCACAAACACTATGGAGCTTAAAAATAGTTGTGATAAATTTAAAAATGCGATAAATGAGATACATAATTAACTGGAGGCATCCAATGCATGGACTGAAGAGGCAGAAAGGAGAAAAATTGATTTAGAAGACACAATTATAGAAAAAGAAGAAACTGAGAAAAAAAAAAGAGATAAACTGACCCAGAAACATGAAAGAAGAGCTCGAGAGCTCAGAGATACAATCAAACAGAACAATATCCATATCATAGGCATCCCAGAAGATGAAAAGAGAGGGAAAGGTGCTGAAGGAGTCCTGGAACAAATTATAGCAGAGAACTTCCCCAACCTGGGGAGGGAAATAGATGTTGAAATTCAAGAAGCACAGAGAACTACCCTCAGATGTAACTTGAATTGAACTTGTGCATGACATATCATAGTGAAACTGGCAAAATATAAGGACAAAGAGAGAATTTTGGAAGCAGCTAGGGAGAAAAGGGCCCTAACATAGAAAAGGAAACTTATCAGACTCATGATAGACGTATCCAATGAAAGTTGACAGGCCAGAAAGAAATGGCAGGTGATCTTCAATGTGATGAACAGAAAAAATATGCAGCCAAGAATCCTCTATCCAGCAAGCCTGTCATTCAGAATAGAAGGAGAGATAAAGGTCTTTCCAAATAAACAAAAATTGAAAGAATTTGTCACCACCAAACCAGCCCTACAAGAAATCCTGAGGGGGACTCTCTGAGGGAAATGTTGCAAGGAACGCAAGATGCTAGAGACACCACCACAAGCATGAATCTCACAAAGGACATGATGACTCTAAACCCATATTTTTTCAATAATAACACTGAATGTAAATTGACTAAATGCCCCAATAAAAAGACATACGGTAGCAGAATGGATAAAAAAAACAAAATCCAACTATTTACTGTCTACAAGAAACTCATTTTAGATTGGAGGACACCTTCAGATTGAAAGTAAGAGGATGGAAAAATATCTATCATACTACTGGAACTCAAAAAAAAGCTATATTTGCTATACTTATATCAGACAAACTGGACTTTAAAATAAAGACAGTAATAAGGGATGAAGAAGGGCATTATATAGTAATTACAGGGTATATCCATCAGGAAGAGCTAACAATTGTAAATGTCTATGCACCAAATATGGGAACACCTAAATACATAAAAAAATTAATCACAAACAGAAACACTCTTATCGATAAGAACATGCTAATAGCAGGGACTTTAACACTCCACTTACAGCAATGGATAGATCAACTATACAGAAAATCAGTAAAGACACAATGGACTTAAATGACACATTGGACCAGATGGATCTGACAGATATATTTAGAACTCTACATCCTGAGGCCATGGAATTCACTTTCTTCTCAAGTGTGCATGGCACATTCTCCAAGATGGATCACATACTGGGACATAAAGCAGCCCTCAATAAATATAAAAGAACTGAGATCATACCATGCACACTTTCAGATCACAATGCACTGAAACTTGAAATCAATCAAAGGAAAAAGTCTGGAAAACCTCCAAAAACAGAGGTTAAAGAACACCCTATTAAAGAACGAATGGGCCAATCAGGCTATTAGAGAAGAAATTTAAAAATACATGGAAACAAGCGAAAACAAAAAAACAACAATCCAAACTCTATGGGATGCAGTGAAAGCAGTCCTAAGAGGAAAGTACATTGCACTCCAGGCCTATTTCAAGGAATTAGAAAAAGTGCAAGTGCAAAATCTAACAGCACACCTAAAGCAACCAGAGGGAGAGCAACAAGAGCACCCCAAACCAAGTAGGAGAAGAGAAATAACAAAAAGCAGGGCAGAAATAAACAATATAAAAACCAAAGAAACAGTTGAACAGATCAATGAAACCAAGAGTTGGTTTTTTGAAATAATAAACAAAATTGACAAACCTCTAGCCAGGCTTCTCAAAAAGAAAAGAGAGGGCACTCAAATAGACAAAATCCAGAATGAAAATGGGCTTATTACAACCAACCTCTCAGAAATACAAGCAATTATCAGGGAATATATCAAAAACTATATGCCAACAAATTGGACAACTTAGAAGAAATGGAAAAATTCCAAAACGCACACACACTACCAAAATTCACACAGGAAGAGATAGAACACCTGAACAGACCAATAACAAGTGAGGAAATTGATTCAGTATCAAAAATCTCCCAATAAATAAGAGCCCTGGGCCAGATGGCTTCCCTGGGGAATTCTACCAGACATTTAAAACAGAATTAATACCCATTCTTCTCAAACTTTTCCAAAAAATAGAAATCGAAAGAAAACTTCCGGATTCATTTTATGAAGCCAGCATCACTTTGATTCCCAAGCCAGACAGAGACCCAGCAAAAAAGGAGAATTACAGGCCAACATACTTGATGAATACGGATGCTAACATCCTCAACAAAATACTCACAAATTGAATTCAACAGCACATAAAAAGAATTATCCACCATGATCAAGTGGGATTCATTCCTGGGCTACAGGGCTGGTTCAACATTTGCAAATCAATCAATGTGACACATCACATCAACGAAAGAAAAGATAAAAACCATATGATCCTGTCAATAGATGCAGAAAAAGCATTTGACAAAATACAGCATCCCTTCTTAATAAAGACCCTAGAGAAAGTTGGGTTAGAAGGAACCTACTTAAACATCATCAAAGCCATCTATGAGAAGCCCTCAGCTAACATCATCCTCAACAGGGAAAAACTGGGAGCTTTCCCCCTGAGATTAGGAACACGACAGAGATGTCCACTCTAACCGCTGTTGTTTAACATAGTGCTGGAGGTCCTACCATCAGCCATCAGACAACAAAAGAAAATAAAAGGCATCAGAATTAGCAAAGAAGTCAAACTTTCACTTTTCGCAGATAACATGATACCCTACATAGAAAACCCGGCAGACTCCACCAGAAGCCTACTAGAACTGATCCAAGAATTCAGCACAGTTGCAGGGTACAAAATCAACATACAGAAATCGGTTGCGTTTTTATACACCAACACTGAAGCAACAGAAAGAGAAATCAAGAAACAAATGCACAAAAAATTCACAATTGCACAAAAAACCATAAAATACCTAGGAATAAACCTAACAAAGGATACAAGAGATCTGTATGATGAAAACTATAAAAAACTTAGGAAGGAAATTGAAGAAGACACAAAAAATGGAAAAACATTCCATTCTCATGGATTGGAAGAATAAATACAGTTAAAATGTCATTGCTACCCAAGGCAATCTACACATTCAATGCAATCCCATTCAAAATTGCACCAGCATACTTCTCAAAACTAGAGCAAACTATCCTAAAATTTGTATGGAACCACAAAAGACCCCGCATAGACAAAGTAATATTGAAGAAGAAAACCAAAACGGGAGATATCACCATCCCAGACTTTAGCCTCTACTACAAAGCTGTCATCATCAAGACAGTATGGTATTGGCACAAAAACAGACACAGACCAATGGAATAGAATTGAGAACTCAGAATTGGAACCAAAAGTATAGAGTCAACTAATCTTTAACAAAGCCGAAAAGAATATCCAATGGAAAAAAGACAGCCTGTTTAACAGATGATGCTGGGAGAACTGGACAGCAACATGCAGAAGAATGAAACTAGATCATTTTCTCACACCATACACAAAAATAAACTCAAAATGGATAAAGGACCTGAACGTGAGACAGGAAACCATCAAAACCCTAGGGAAGAAAGCAGGAAACAACCGCCTTGACCTCCACTGCAGCAATTTCTTACTGGACACATCCCCAAAAGCAAGAGAACCAAGAGCAAAAATAAACTATTGGGACCTCATCAAGATTAAAAGCTTCTGCACGGCAAAGGAAACAATCCATGAAACTAACAGGCAGCCGATGGAATGGGAAAAGATAGTTGCAAATGACATATCTGATAAAGGGTTAGTATCCAAAATCTATAAGGAACTCGCCAAATTTCACACCCAAAAAAACAAACAATCCAGTGAAGAAATGGGCAGAAGATGTGAACAGACACTTCTCCAAAGAGGATATCCAGATGGCCAACAGACACATGAAACGATTCTCAGCATCCCTCCTCATCAGGGAAATACAAATCAAAACCACACTGAGATACCACCTCACACCAGTCAGAGTGGCTAAAATGAGCAAATCAGAGGACTCTAGATGCTGGCGAGGATGTGGAGAAACGGGCACCCTCCTACCCTGTTGGTGGGAATGTAAACTGGTGCAGCCCTTCTGGAAAACAGTGTAGAGGTTCCTCAAAAAATTAACAGTAGAACTCCCCTATGACCCAGCAATAGCACTGCTAGGAATTTACCCAAGGGATACAGGAGTGCTGATGCATATGGGCACATGGACTCCAATGTTCATAGCAGCACTCTCAACAATAGCCAAAACATGGAAAGAGCCTAAGTGTCCATCAGCTAACGAGTGGATCAAGAAGATGTGCTTTATCTATACGATGGAATACTACACGGCAATGAGGAAGAATGAAATCTGGCCATGTGTAGCAACATGGATGGACCTTGAGGGTGTTATGCTGAGCAAAATAAGTCAAGCAGAGAAGGACAGATACCATATGTTTGCACGTATAAGAGGATTAGGAGGAACTTAACGGAGGACCGTGGGGGAGAAGAAGGTGGGAAAATAATGGGGGTGAGGGAGGGAGGCAAACTATGAGAGACTCTTGAATGTTGAGAGCAAACTCAGGACTGATGGGGGGGTGGGGAGGGGAAGAGGGGTGATGGACATGGAGGAGGGCATTTGTGGTGCCCAGAATGCCTAGGATGAGCACTGGGTGTTATATGGAAACCAACCTGACAATAAACTATTAAAAAATTAAAAATAAAAATTTTAATGTTCATTTATTTTTGAGAGAGAGAGAGAGCATGAGCAGGGGATTGGCAGAGAGAGAAGGAGACTGAATCCAAAGCACACTCCAGGCTCTGAACTTTCAGCACAGAGCCCGACATTGGGCTTGAGCTCACAAACCATGAGATCATGACCTGAACCGGAGTCTGACACTCAACCACCTGAGCCGCCCAGGATCCTGGAACAAGACACTTTGAGCCATCAGTATCTTGGGGGCATTTTCTTATAGACAATTTAGGAGTAAGAAATGGCAACAGTAGGGAATCTCATGATGTCAAGCAGATTTCCAAATGGCCCCGCCGATGTGCTTCCTGGGGGCCTCCAGGGAACAGTTTCTCTTCTGTACCCCCCCTGGATAACTAAACAGGATGTCCCCTCTACCTGCTTAAAAGAAACATGGAAAATCAAATCAGAAGGTTAGGAAATGTGAAATGTTAGAACGTGCGACTCAGAAACATGTCACTAGGGCCACGGGAATCACAGGTGAGTAGCTCTCTTGCTGCTTTGTTGAAAATAGGTTTCTTGATTTTACAGCCTTTTTCAATAGAAATTGCTAAAGAGGGGGCGCCTGGGTGGCTTAGTCGGTTAAGCATCCGACTTTCGCTTAGGTCATGATCTCGCGGTTCGTGGGTTCGAGCCCCGCGTCGGGCTCTGTGCTGACTGCCAGCTCAGAGCCTGGAGCCTGTTTCAGAGTCTGTGACTCCCTCTCTCTCTGACCCTCCCCTGCTCACGCTGTCTCTCTCTCTCTCTCTCCTAGAAATAAATAAAACATTAAAAAAAAAGAATAAAAAAAGAAATTGCTAAAGAGGATTGCTATTATAAGTATTTGCCATGATGTTGAATCTTGTTCCTCTTCTCCCCAAAGTCCACCACGTTGACAATTTAAAGGGGCCACTGCTGTATTTCAGTCACTAACCTCTTGGCAACTAAAGGGACCAGCTCTCTCAATATTACATTGTTGACCAAAAAAGAATTCACTGACAATTTAAGCAAACGGGGATTTATTTGGGTTAAGTAGAATTGTAATTTGGGAGACATGGATTCGGGTAGAAACCTGACCCGTGTTCTGAGGAAAACAAAGAAAAGGCAGAGTTATGAAGGTGAAAGGCTGTGAGAATAGTTGTCATTTAGGTCCTCCATGCAAAACAGGGATTGAAACTCCGGTTAACTGGGATTGGTTGGGTTAGTGTGCAAATGAGGGATTGAAACTTGTTACACTGCATTGGCTCCTGTCCAAGTCAAGAATGTGACCAGTTCAATGGTCATGGTGAGGAGGTACTTAAACCGAAGCTCCTGAGGGCTTGTAGCTGACAAGAAGTTCAAGGCTCCTCCGATGATGATTTGCATTAATTCCTCCTTCCGACTCTATTTTCAAAGAGACTCGTTTAGCTAAGCTTGCTTGTTTCATTTTGAAGTCTCCTTTTACAAGGTTCACATGTCGGCGTGGGGTGTTCTTCACCTAAAAGCTTAGGAATCTCTGCTCCAGGATTTGGGGGCCCCGAGAGACCCAGTGCACTCACTTCCCAATCCCTGTGGTTTCATATCCTGCATCAACGGTCCCCTTGTCAGCAGATCGAGCTGCTGTGCTAAGCAGTCTGGAATATCCTGTTTCTTTAGCCTCTTCTTGGAAAGCCTCTAGTATTTCCTGGAAAGAGAAGAGAAGGGGACTTTGGTGGCTATCTTCATCATGTATTTTCTATAGTAAGTGCCTCTTGGGCTACTTTCTAGTTCATAGCAATTCCCAGTTTCTAGAAATAGCCCCTAAAATACAAGGATAGGGTCTGGTGAGGTAGAACTTGAATGAAAGAGATATAGACTCCAAGATCCTTGAATCTGAGTTATGTTGAATGACAATTCTGGAGGAAAGCCTAGGAACTCTTGGCAGAGGGTCTAGAAATGACCCTGCCGGCTATGAATTCACCCGCCCTTTTACGGTTCTCTCCTCCCAGTTTTGTGTGGCCTGCTAAGCTCTTTCCTGCCTCTAGGCCTTTGCTGATGCTGTCAGGTTTGCCATTTCCTGCAAACATTCTTCCTCTTATCCTTTGTATGCCTGATCCCATTTAATTCCTCATATCACTCACATGTCATTGCCTCTGGGGACGCTCCCCTGACCATCCCATCTATTTCTTCCTCTTTTCTTTTCTTTTTCTCTGTATTCTCCACTCTAAGCCCCACAAGAGCAGGCATGTTGGTCTTGTTCGCTGCTCTATCTCCGAAGTGATGCATAGTGCATGGATTACGGAAGGTGCTCAATAAATACTTACTAATGAAAGATATAATAAATTGCTCCCTTTTCTCAATTTAATAATTTCTTCTTCGGGTTCCTACGGACACTTGTGTCCTTCCAATAAATCCTTTTTTGGTTTCAACTAGCCAGAGAGTGTTTCTGTTGCTTGTAATCCCAAACACCTTACCCAGTGTCCTGAGGGCCACACCCTTTGCCATCCCCAGGAAATGCAACTTTTATAGAAAATCCACAAGGGCACTAACCTCTCTATAAGAAGACACAGAAGGAGTGCTCCATTCTCACCTTAATCAAGATGGTAAATCGCATTGAATATTCAGTCAACGCCATCAAATTCTTGGTGACCAAGGAAGCCAGTGGCAGAACAGATGAACATTTTGTGGTTGACAGCCATGGAAATCATGGTGGTGAATCTAGGCAGAGAGCTGGTCTGTATGAACACTGGCACACCTTGGGCTTGGGAATCCCTCCACTCCATCTCTGATGTCAGTTTTTATTATGCACTTCATAATAACCCCTGTTGGATTTTTACACTTCAGATGAACTAAAAAAGGATTGATTTAATCAAAGGGTAAGTGTTTTTAACCTCAGCTTATTTTCTTCAGTATACCACTGAATAGTATTTCTCTGTTTGTAAGATCAAAGGTACATATACATTTTCTTTATTAGGGACAGTGGTTCAGATACTCTGTCTTTGATTCTAAGATGTTCAATATTTACTGTTTCCAAAATTAAGGTGTAATTTACAGTCTGTGAATACATTTAATGAAGCCCTTCTGACCCCCCAGAGAATGTACTATTAAATATATTCTGAGTCCTATACTTGAAGGTGCTTTAATATCTAAGATATTTATTTCCCCTGCCATAGTCAGCAATTTTATAGCCTAAAACACATGTTTAAACACGAGGTTTGGTCCTGATTATACTGTTTGTGATGAACCTTTTGTAAACTAGATCACAGCCTCTCTTATTTATTTCTAGTTCAGGTACCTAATAGCTAGGAAGTTGTTGTTGCTGTTTAATGAAAGTAAACTAACTAGCACAAACTGGGTAACTTAGGAGTGGAGGAGATGTTAGAGTTTGGGAGGATTAATCTGCTGAAATTTTTTTATTTAAATGATTTGTGGGCAAGATAAGGAAAAGCTGTATTGGTGGAATGGACACTTCGGGCAGAAGAAATATGAGTCAAATACTATAGGTGGGAATTAGCTAGCCAGTTGATAGCTAACTGCCAGGAAGTTTACTTAGTCATTAAAGCAAGAATAAAAACAGTCACTGCAACTCAGATGCACTTCCAATATGGCTATTTCTGGAGAACCTGGGAAGGGAAGAAGAGACAGGGGCAAGTTACTTTTTATGTCAAATAATTTTATGCCACCTAATTTAAAAAACAATTATGGAAATGCAACATTTTTATAATTAGCAACTTACCACTGACTTGGGCAACTTTGTACATGCAAGTCAGGTCTCATCTTACAATCCCCTTTGTCCAACTCCAAGCCTAAATGCCTGTGAGGCTCCCAATCCTTTCTTGCTTCCCAGAAGACAAGCCTATGACCCAGCCCAGCGCTCTGCATTCTCCTTGGCTGGGCACTTCCCCATCACCAAGCCCCTTCTCTTCTATTTGATATTTTCTACAATCCTTTGAGTGCTTGACCACCCAATCTCCATTCACCATTGCTATTTCTCCATGTCTGCCATTAGCCATTACTACCAGAAGACATCGGTTCCTCCCAGGCACTAGCTTCTTTTCCCTCCACAATATATATTTCCAGCTGTCCTCTGGCACCATTGTTTCCCACCCCAGCCGGAAGCACTCTTTCTCTTGCTTTCACCTTCATCCCCTGGCCATGGAAAGACTCTTACTTTCAAGCGCCAAAGTTCTAGCTGCCAACGGCCAGCAAGCTGACCAGATCTCTGTTGCTGTAGAAACAAAGAGGCACATTTAAGGGAGATCTCTGTGAGTCTGTAGGATACAGACATTGTGTAAAGTGACTCTTGCTCCTTCATTCCCAACTGTCTGGGAAATGGGCAGTTGTGAAGTGGGACTTCTAAAGTCCCCATGGCAAGTGCTCCTCCCGTCTGCCCACGTTAGTGTTTACACCATACTGTATCGTGTGCATCAAACATCTATGTCTTCCTTTCCAGGAAGAAACTATCTGCAAAGGACTTTGCCTGCCAGAATCTTATGATATTTGGGAATGAATTAGGGACTGAATTTGGGCTCTCCATTATCCCTCTTTGTCTCTTATTCACTGTGGATTCAATCCCCTGACCGTTCTTTCAGGGCTTAGTTCTGAGGATACAGGACATCAACATCATTCTATTCGTAGGGACCAATCTTGTCATTTGTGGTAGTGAGGGCTTATGTCAGGTGTATGCACAGATGTGAGTTAGCATCTGTTGGGGAGAACTTGGATGGTTCTGGTCAATACTGGGGCCAGTCGGTAAAGTAGCACATTGGTTTCTAGGCTGAGTCAGCCAGGAAAAAGCAGCTGTCCCTGTAGCTAGTGTAAGGTTCCACTGTCTGTCTTACTTGCTGATGACCTCTTCAAGGGGAAGGGTTACCTCAGAGTTAGCCTGGCATGTCCCCAGTAGATACAGACCCACTCCTTTCCTGTGCCTGGGAGAGAACTTGCTTAACAGTCATGACACTTTTTTCAACAACAACAACAACAACAACAACAACAACAACAACAACAACAAAAGCCCTAAGCACCTTTTCTGACTCAGAAAGCTTACAAAGTCAATCAGATCACAAAATAAAATCACGTAAAATAAAATCAATTTTCCATTACAGAGCAAGGAAGCAGGATAATTATGCTCCGTATATACTACGAATAACTTCACAGACTGTTCACGTTCATTATCAGTAAAACAGCTACCTTTTGTTGATGACATATGATGGGATTGGTGCTTTGTTTAGAGGCTGTACACACATTGTTTTGCTTACATTTTAATGCCTGCAATAGTCCGATGAGGGAAATATTGTCTTTACTTAAAAATAAGGCTCAGAAAAACTTCACAAAACTGAAAGATTAGTATCAATTCACTCATTCATTTATTCCCGACATCTGTACTGTGCATGCACTGTTTCCAGGCAGTCCTACCCCAAATCTCAGACTATCCTCACTCTCCTTTCCTGAGTCCTCCCGCCTCTGGGCCTCTGTCATGTCTCACACCCATGGCTCAGCACCCAGGTAGCAGGAGGAAGGTGAGGTTTGAGAGGAGGAAAGACAACACAAGGGCAAGTGTAGACCGCTAGTAATAGAGATTGCACCAGCACTGGCATCAGAACATACAAGTAAGTCCTGATGCTGAGTAATGAATAGCAAGTCACTTCCTCCTCTGTGTCTTAGTTTTCTCATCCATCAAATGAGCCATTTTGAAATTGATGAGCTCTACATTCCCTCCCAGCTCTGACATTCTGGAATCCAACAAAATGGCTGGTGGCTTGTGGTTCTAGTCCTGACTTCATCATGGAAGGAGAAGGGAGTGCAGAGTTTGAAGAAAGAAGTGGGGTAACTTTCAGGAACATTGGACTAGGGAGAGGAGGTGGTGTTACTCCTTACCCAGGTGCACCTGCAGCAGAACAGTCATGCCTGAAAAAATATACAAAAGCAGGAAGTCATCAGACAGGTTTCTCAGTGAGACCTGCTGCTACCCAAGAGACTTCCAGGGTGTTAAGGGCTCGGGGGCATTTGGATTTATCAGTGGTCTTTCTCAGGACTCCATTCCATCATTTCCAAGTCTAGACTTAAAGTTCCTCTGCTCAGAGGTGCCTGGGTGACTCAGTCGGTTGGGCCTCTGACTTCAGCTCAGGTCATGATCTCACGGTTTGTGGGTTCAAGCCCCGCATCGGGCTCTGTGCTGACAGCTAGCTCAGAGTCTGGAGCCTGCTTCGAATTCTGTGTGTGTGTCTCTCTCTCTGACCCTCCCCTGCTCACTCTGTCTCTCTCTCTCAAAAATTAAAAAACAAACAAACTTTAAAAAACATTTTAAGAAAAGTTCATCTGCTCAGAGCCCAGGGAGACCATATGGAGACCCTATGTAGAAGCCTCATGGAAACAGATGCCTGCCCTCCATCCCATTTCCAGTGAACCCTCTCTCCCCACCTGAGGGAATGAAGAAGGTAAAAAAGAATTGGAGACTCAGAGCCCCAAAGCAGCATCCTCCCTATGATGCCTCCACACCAGCCCCCTTGGTCCTGATCAGTTCCTTGGCTCAGCCCTATATAAGGAGACCCATTTATCATGTAGGTACAGCATGGCTACCACATCATGACCACAGGTCCCCCAAGGCTCCCATGTTCATATCGCCACCCATTCCAGATTTAGGAGAACAGGCACTGACCCCCGGCAGGGAGAGAAAGCCAAAAGAATGGGACGCTGCAGCTGCCAAGTCTCTTCTCTTATTCCAGCCCAGGGTGGAGACAAGGAGAGGGCAGTTGCCACCAGGGACACGTGGACCTTGTACCTATGCCCCCTTCTCATTCTGGGAGGGGTAGTGGCAGTAGGGTATAAGGAACATTGTGACCCACTTCGGGTAGAGCCTGACTCCCTAGGAAAAGCAGATCAGGGGAGGGCAAAGTGTGCTGGTGGGAGGGTGGTCAGTGCTACACACACAGGTGTCAGGGCTTCTTTTCTCTCACCTTGATGCCCCCGAGGCCATTGATTTATCTCTGCCAGCAGCTGTGCTTCCTTAGAACTGAGATTAAGCCAGGCAGGCAGATAAGAGTGGGCACAGGTGCAGGGGCAGCTGCCAGCTTGGCCTGAGAGTAGATGCTCAGGCTGAGCCAAGAATTTGCTAGTGCGTTTCAGCCTTCTCTGGAAGGAGCTGATTCATAGGCCCAGAGCCAAGTCATCTTTGGATCCCTAGAACTTGACACAGACTAGGCATTTGACAACAGTTGGTTGAATAAATGAGTATTTCATATTTCAATAAATGAATATTGATTGGGTTGGGCAATCAACCACCAAGCAATTCCTGACTCTATCCATTATTTATTTGCTGTATAACAAATTGTCCTAAAACTTAGCTATTACAACAATAAGAAATATTTATTATTGCATACAGTTTCTGTAATTAAGGAGCAGCTTGGTTGAGTGGTTCGGGATTGGATTCTGTCATAAGAACTGCAGGTTGCAGACAAGATATTGGATGGAGCAGTCATTGAAGGCTTGACTGAGTCCAAAGGATCCATTTTCAAGTTGACTCACTCACATGGCTGGCACACTGGTGCTGGCTGTTGGCAAGAGGTCTCAGTATCTCTCTATGGACCTTTCTTTAGGGATCCAGGGGCAGCAGTTTCTCTCAAAGTGATCCAAGAGAGAACATGATGGAAGCCCCCCTCCAACATATCTACAATATTCTAGTAGTTACATGGGTCAGTCTTACTCAATGTAGGAAGGAACTACACAAGGGCATAAATACCAGCAGGCAAGAAGCAGCGAAGGCCATTTTGAACATGCAGTTTTTGAACTCCCACTGTGTGAAGGTTTTGTGGTAAATACTGGTGATTCAAAACTTAAGACACCATCCCTGTCCTCCAGGAATTCAGACTAGTGGGGGAGATGGTGATATTTCAGGGTGCCATGGGAACACTCAGCAAGAGCAACAGCCTGACATGGGCTGCTTGCCAACAGCCTCCCAACTGTCTGACTCACCCAACTAGACTTTTTAAATAGAGTCTTAATATTTTATTGACTTACCCAATGCTTTCCAGGGACATGTGCCTGGCACATGGGGAGTGCTTAATAAATCCTGAGGTGTATTATTCTCCTTTCTTTGGACTTGATTCCTGCCTCAGTCTCCCCTTGTTGGTAGAGGCCCTTATTGGTCTCACTTCCTCAGTTTGCTGACTTGGCTCTACCCAGATGCTTTACTGTCCACTGTGCACATACTTACAACATCGCCTGCCTGCAGCCTATATCTATAGAGCCTCCATCAACTGAATTACTCCCCACGCAATGGACAAATCTGTGTCCTTTACATTTAATGGTGTTTAACACCTCATTCATTCTTCTTTGATAGGTAAAGAGATACTTTGGCCTACAGAGGGCAGATAACCTGACCCAAGATGTTTCTGGAAAATTAGTAGAGTCTTACCGATTATATAAAAACCAATCCTCAGGACCCCCCCAAATTCTCATACCTTACAACTTATCTAACATCTAAAATACATTTTATTCCTTTGAGAGAAAACCTTTATATTTTAGACTCTCCTGTCTCATTTTAGACTCTCCTGAAAATTTGGCCTAGAAGTCTTTCTGATCCCCTGGAGGAGAAACACTCAACTTACCATCCACCTCCTACTTCCATCGCTGCCTGAAGGCCCCAAAAGTCTGGCCTGTAGAGCATTGAGTCATGCATACCCATTGACAAATGGGAAAAGGAAAATGCATATCATTTAAGGGAAACCAGGAGCCTGAAGGGAAAAAATCAAATAAATTTCAATAAATGCAAAAGCATTTCAGAACTTTCTATTATTCAACACAAATACAGAAACCTTTAATACAACATTTTTGATATCTCATGGGGCATGTCTTTATTACTTTTCCTTTTTAAAGAATATTTTCTTGATCTTTTTCACTAATGTTTTTTCTTGATGATAATCAATTTATCAACTAAACACACACATCCTTTGGGATTTTAAATAAAAACATTCAGAGATTAATATGTGAAAATTGACATTATAATATTGAGTTTTCCCATCTAGGGACATGATTTATTTCTGAGGAATTGCAAGAGCCACAGAGAAGGAATCTATATACTTTATTTGCCTCTGATACTCACATCCCAGCAAATTGCCTTGGAAATAATAGATACTCAATGAACATTTGCTGATTCTTTATCTTCACTAGGTTTAAGTGAAATGTAAAGGAATTGGGAAGCTTTTCCTATGCTCTGGAGTTACTGAATTGTTTTATAAATTCTGATAGGGCTGTCTGGCTCTGGTGGCTTTTGTTGAAACTTTTAACATCACTTTCAATATCTCCAAAGGTTATTGATCTATTTAGATTTTCTATTTCTTATGTCAATCTCATTAATTCCTATTTTCCTAAAACTCACCTAAATCTCACCCAAATCTTTTAGTGTATCTGGATAAAATTATGGTAGTGTCTGTTTATGATTTGAATCAACTTTGTATCAGTAGTAATCTGTGGAAAGAAAACAATACACCTATTCCACATTTTGGTAAGGCTGGAGTGAGTTCTTCACTAGAATAGTAGAGGAGGAGGGGCACCTGGGTATCTCAGTTGGTTGAGCATCTGACTCTTCATTTTGGCTCAGGTCATGATCCGAGAGTCATGGGATTGAGCCTCACGTTGGGATCTGCACTGAGCATGGAGCCTCCTTAAGATTCTCTGCTCCTCTCCCTTGCCCCTCTCCCCTGCTCACTCATGCTTTCTCTCTCTCTCTTTCTAAGATAAAATTCAGAAATTAAGATTAGTATAGGAGCAATTCCCTGGAAATCAGGCACATCAGAAAGTATGGGTGCCATTCAGCCCTAAGTAGAAATGGTGAATACTTGTGACAGAGATTCTGGGCTTAGAATCAGAAAACTGTTTGAACACCTGCTCTATCGTGTACCAGAGATGTGATCTTGGCCAAATTACCTAATCTCTCCAAACTACAGTTTCATTTATAAGATGCAAACAATAATATCTTTTCTACAAGGTTGTTGTGGAAATTCAACTGTGTTAACATATGTAAAATCATGGGCAGTTATTTACATATAGGAAAAAAAGGGTGCCCAGTAGCTGGTATGATTATTAAGATGCATGATTAGAGGATCTCTGGATTTAGTGATCTAATGGGAAGAGTTAATTTTTTAAATTGTTCTTGAAGACTCAGAATGAAGATCTTTCTTCATGCAAAGCCTCTGGAAACTAATTTTCAAGACTGAGCAAATTAATGTGAACTTGTAGTATAGCAGGAAAAATGGGTTCCCAATACTCCTGCAGATGAAGACAGTGGAGCTCACTGTTCTGGACCCTTACACGGGGATAAAGTAACTTAGAGAATTTCACTGCAGTCACTCAACGTGTAAACATTTTCCTAGTGTTCACTGGGTCTCTAGTGAGAAGTTGGAAAGTGTGCAAGAGCCATAAGAAAGCATTTATAAAACAATATTGAGGGGCCCCCTGGGTGGCTCGGTCAGTTAACCATCAGCCTCTTGGTTTTGGCTCAGGTCATGATCTCACAGTTCACGGAATCGAGCCCCGGTTCAGACTCTGCGCTGACAGTGCAGAGCCTGCTTGGGTTTCTCTCCCTATCCCCTCCTCCCCACCCCTCCCACATCTATAAATAATAAATAAATAAATAAATAAATACTGAGGAAATTAAAGTGTTAGTGACCAGGGCCAGTATTAACATGGTTGAGAGTAAGTCAGTTACCTAATCTCTGCAAATGGACAAGATGTGTTCTAGGAAGACCACTTGCAGACATGGAGAATATGATCTATGAGGCGTGACTGGGAGAAGAGTTTTGAGAAGTTTTGAAGAAGAGCTGATTCTGCAGAAAATAAAATGAGCTCAGTTTGAGAAATAATGACTAAGAGAAAAATAATGTTAGTTTTTTTAAAATCTTTTTTTAAAAAATTTATTTCTGAGAGAGAGAGATAGAGAGAGGACATGAGCAGGGGAGGGTCAGAGAGAGAGGGAGACACACAATCTGAAGCAGGCTCCAGGCTCTGAGCTGCCAACAATTTATTTGTTTAAAATGTATTTTCTATTTATGAGCACATTCTCTTTTAGAGTGCGAGTCTATAAACAAAAGGGATCATGTCTGCTTAATTCTCTCCATGGAGAGTCCAACATGACAATGACTTTCTAAACAGTAATGATAAAGGAAAGAGAATGATAAGAATGATTAGGAAAGCAACATCACATTTCATATATTTATAGAGTTGAAACAAACTCCAGGAAGGCTTCATCCCCTCAGAGCCTCCTTTTTTTTTTTTAGGTTTTTATTAATTTAAAAAATCTCTACACTCAATGTAGGACTCGAACTTATGACCCCAAGGTCAACAATTGCAGGCCCCTCTGACTGAGCCAGCTAGGCATCCCACAGCCCCATTCTGTCTGTTCAAGGCCAGTTACAGTGTGAGCAGCTTTGGCCAAACATGAGACCCTCTGGACTTCTTCTGGGCACAGTATTAGCATTGGGACACTCAAGAAACCTGGGTGGACCCCTTGGGTCCCCATTGATCCCATCAACTTTGCCTTCACAGGATGGCTGGGAGGTGTGGGTTTGCGAGCTCTGGAGCATGAGCCAACGGAAACACCATTTGTGGCAGCCTATGAAAACTTGGAGAATGCATCTACACACGGGAAACTAGAAAAGTCTTCTCTTAAACTTAACAGAAGACCATGGGGGAAGGGAAGGGGAAAAAATAGTTTTAAACAGAGGGGCAAACCCATAAAGAATCTTAAATACAGAGAACAAACTGAGGGTTGATGGGGGCGTGTCAGGGGAGAAGGGAAAATGGGTGACGGGCACTTGTTGGAATGAGCACTGGGTGTTGAATGTAAGTGATGAATCACAGGAATCTACCCCAGAAACCAAGAGCACACTGTATCCAATGTATGTTAGCTAACTTGGCAAAAAATTATATTCTAAGAAGTTAAAAATGGAAAAAAAAATGAAAAAAAAAAAAAAGAAAAGAAAAGTCTTCTCTTCTTCATCAGTTCCAACCTAGCCAGACTAAGGAAAGGGAACCATATTCACTAAGATTAGAGCAGAGTTGCAGATTATCATGGGATCCTTTGTTTAAAGTAAAGAGAATGCTAGTTTAACTTCTTTCACTAGCTAGACTAGAAAGAAAAATATCTAGCCTTATAAATATTCAGTTTTTGGTTTCTTTGCAGCGTTAGACAATAGCTGTTTCTTGATTCACAAAATGAGTTCGTCTCAAGTTGCCCACAGATAACATATTGTCAGATGGAAAGGTACATATTTTCTAGGATTTTGTTCAATAAATTGCCTCAACAGCCCATCTCAAGCTTTCAAGTGAGAAATTATTGAGTATTAGAAGCCATCATTTGTCTTGATGTTCAGACTGCTGATGACTCTCATGGTAATTGTTACATCCTGTGCCTGGCTCATGAGCCCTGGTGTAGAATGACCATCCGACCCAGTTTTCTGTGAACTGTACAGGGCGACACTATCTACTCAGATGTTCTCCAGATTGGGAAATAAATTATATGGTCACCCTTGCTAGAAAGTTTATAGTTTTCTCTGCTAAAAATGAATTAAAATCCCCAGAGCAGATACCACACCTTGTGCTTCAGCTACCTTCGGCATCCATGACTGAACACTATAGTTTCTTGAACGATATAAAGTATGGTTCAAGGTGTGCAGATGTTCTTCCAATTACCTGGTGTCTGCGGCCCCAGCAGAAATATGAGTTGAGAGGTCAGAGGATATGACCCCTCACTATAGAAGTTCTCCGAGAAGTCATCCAAGTCAAGACCCCTACTCCGGCACCACCAAACCCATTGGCTTTCAGAAATATCACCTGCGGTATATGATTTTAATCAATCCGCATTAAGTATTTTAAAACTCTATAAAATTATAGGAAGCGTAGTGCCACATAGTCAGAAAGTTTCTAAAAGGAAAACACAAAGAAAAACATAATCATATCACCATAAAACAACTCTTCATTTTGGCATGTTATTCCCAGTCTCTGTGCACCTACCATCATTGTTTACAAGGTTACCATCCCAGCACAAAAATCATCTATACCCTGTGTTTTGTTTTCATTTTCACCTTGGATCAGAGATAAAACATTTCTCATGTGAATGCTTAATTTTTATACTTACTCTTAATGATTGAAAATATTTTTGTGTGTTTATGGATTATAATTTAATACGCTATTTCCTCAGTGTTTTAATTTTTGGCAGCTATAAGCAAGACTCAGAGAAATACCGGGGCGCCTGGGTGGCTTAGTCGGTTGAGCGTCCGACTTTCGCTTGGGTCATGGTCTCGCGGTTCGTGGGTTCGAGCCCCGTGTCGGGCTCTGTGCTGACTGCCAGCTCGGAGCCTGGAGCCTGTTTCGGTGTGTGACTCCCTCTCTCTCTGACTCTCCCCTGCTCACGCTGTCTCTCTCTCTCTGTGTCTCCTAGAAATAGATAAAACATTAAAAAAAAAAAAGACTCAGAGAAACACCTTATAAAATACTTTGATTAAATTGTCATTCCAATAAATATCCAAGAATCACAATTGAAGGCTAAAGGGCAAATACACATATTTATATAATTCTGTTATATACAGTCACATTGTTTTCCAAAAGAAGAAATCAAACCAACCCTACGTAGTATGCTCTTGGAATGACAAGTGTTCTTAGAAACTGAGTGTCTGGGGGCACCTGGGTGGCTCAGTCCATTGAGCATCTGACTTGGGGTCAGGTTATGAGCTCACAGTTCATGGGTTCAAGCCCTACATAGGGTTTTGGGCTGACAGCTCAGAGCCAGGAGCCTGCTTCAGATTCTGTGTCTCCCTCTCTCTCTGCCCTCCCTCCACTCATGCTCTGTCTCTCTCTCTCTCAAAAATAAATAAATATTTAAAAAATTTAAAGAAACTGAATGTCTGTAAGATATAATGGAAGAAGTATAAACCGGAATTATTGAGACCTGTAAGGCAAATCCTAGTAGACCATTTACTAATTATGTGTCCTCAGAAGGTAAAGTAACCTCTCTTAGCATCAATTTCCTCACTAGAAAATGGAAACTATAATACATATTATATAATAACATCTATTCCACATGCACTCTTCATTTAATTTGGTCTCTAGGCTTTTCATAAGGATCAAATGGAATATCTTATATAAAACAGCTAGCACATTGTAGGTAATCAAGAACATGAATACCTTTTTCTTTCTATGGAATAGAAATGAACATTTATCATAGTCCCAGAAGAGCACTCTCTAACATAGAGTTTGGCCTTCAGGTACTCCTATGGGGTGCCAGCCACTTCCGATAAGCATGCAGACTTGGCCTGTGGCTGGGATTCCACTAGTGTGCCTACAGGCACAACCAGATCCCCTTTCCATCACCAGTGAAGAATTGCCAAGGTGAGTGAGGCTTTGAGTGAGTGAAGCTACCCAATCCTTACACACCTAAGTTAGTAGTAGTATGACTGACTGTGGTTAGCCCTACATTTTTCTCCTTAAAAGTCTATGCCAGAAACATTATTGGGCCCTCTATGACCCCCCCAATGGCAAAAGTTTCAGATTTCTGTTACCCTGATCAGCAGTACAAGGAGGAATGTTCCTCTTGGGCAGCTTTTATTTCATCTCTCTCCCTCCTGAACAAAAGGGATATAAACACTCAGAACCTCCCTCCTTCTGCCCCAAGACTGCCTCATCTTCCTTTGTGTTATCTTTGCTTCCTCTTGTCTACATGTATCAAGGGAGGAGGGGCAGAGGTGAAAGCTTAGGGCTCAATGTGCAAGAAGAGATAGGATGGTTGGTCAGGGTTGATGAAGGAAGGGGAAATTATCCAATTTGATATTTTCTCTAACGCAAGCCCTGGATTTGACTAAGAAGAAATAAAAGAATGTGAGAATATGTTAAAGGTCTTTTGGGTAACAATGTGTATATGTTTGTGTACATGTGTAAGAAGACATGTGTCAGTGATTCATATTCATAAAGTACATACATTTTATAGAATATATATATGTGTATACACACACATATGCATGTATGTATATATAAGTCCATGGACATGAATCATTGACATACATATAAAACAGGTTTCTGAGCTACCTTCCCCTTTCTCATGTTTTATGATTTATATTTCACAAGAAATGTGGCTCAGAAATTAACCATTCCTTGTTATACAAAGTAGGAACAGGATTAGAAAGTGGTGTTCTTGGCTTAGTGCATCTGTAACAAAGCTCTGACTGTAACTGCTACCTCCTGGCCTGTCATCCAGTGCTCTTTCCACCTAAATAGTGAATTTTTCAAGGGCAGAGAAGATGTGACATAATCTTAAGGTCCATGGGTTGAAGCTCACCCCATGCTCCAAGCTTTCAGTACCATCAAATCAACCCACTCATTTCCTTTGTCGGCAGGGGGCTCCTATCTTCGGTCCATGAGGTGGTGGCATCAGGTAAGACAGGCAGATCTGATCAGAGGAACCCAAGTTAGCAAAATCATGAAGCCGAGCTAAGACTATTGGATGTCAACAGGTAAGGAAAATCATTCTTAAACACTCATATGCTAACAATCCTTTTGTTGCACATATCATATTTCTGCAATTAGTTCTTCGTGTTTTTAATTTCTCCGCCTGTGCTGTGTGCTCCATGAGAGCAGGAATTGTGTCATTTTTCACTATGCTACCAGTGCCCAGCACACTGCCTGTAACGTGTAAGTGCTCAGAAGTTATTTACACATGACACATAAGAAGTTATTAAGTAGCCTGAGTACTACAAGAACTCACAAATGAGTCAATATTTCCTCCAAATCTTTTCTATTCTAAAATTAAAAAGCAACAATTATAAAACTTTGTATTTCAACCAGAGGTTTGACCTCTTACTCTTTATTTTATTTTATTTTCAATAGTTTATTGTCAAGTTGGTTTCCAATAACACCCAGTGCTCATCCTAGGCATTCTGGGCACCACAAATGCCCTCCTCCATGTCCATCACCCCCCTTCCCCTCCCCACCCCCCCATCAGTCCTGAGTTTGCTCTCAACATTCAAGAGTCTCTCATAGTTTGCCTCCCTCCCTCACCCCCTTTATTTTCCCACCTTCTTCTCCCCCACGGTCCTCCGTTAAGTTCCTCCTAATCCACCTATACGTGCAAACATACGGTATCTGTCCTTCTCTGCCTGACTTATTTCGCTCAGCATAACACCCTCAAGGTCCATCCATGTTGCTACACATGGCCAGATTTCATTCTTTCTCATTGCCATGTAGTATTCCATGGTATAGATAAACCACATCTTCTTGATCCATTCGTCCGTTGATGGACACTTAGGCTCTTTCCATGTTTTGGCTATTGTGGAGAGTGCTGCTATGAACATTGGGGTACGTGTGTCCCTATGCATCAGCGCTCTTGTATCCCTTGGGTAAATTCCTAGCAGTGCTATTGCTGGGTCCTAGGGGAGTTCTATTTTTTGAGGGACCTCCACACTGTTTTCCAGAGGGGCTGCACCAGTTTACATTCCCACCAACAGTGTGGGAGGGTGCCTGTTTCTCCACATCCTCACCTGCATCTAAAGTCCTCTGATTTGCTCATTTTAGCCACTCTGACCGGCGTGACGTGGTATCTCAGTGTGGTTTTGATTTGTATTTCCCTGATGAGGAGGGACTCTGAGCATTGTGTCATGTGTCTGTTGGCCATCTGGATGTCCTCTTTGGAGAAGTGTCTGTTCACATCTTCTGCCCATTTCTTCACTGGATTGTTTGTTTTTCGGGTGTGGTGATTGGTGAGTTCCTTATAGATTTTGGATACTAGCCCTTTATCTGATGTGTCATTTGTAACTATCTTTTCCCATTCCGTCGGTTGCCTGTGAGTTTTATGGATTGTTTCCTTTGCCGTGCAGAAGCTTTTAATCTTGATGAGGTCCCAATAGTTCATTTTTGCTCTTGATTCCCTTGCCTTTGGGGATGTGTCAAGTAAGAAATTGCTGCGGTGGAGGTCAAGGAGGTTGTTTCCTGCTTTCTCCTCTAGGTTTTTGATGGTTTCTTATCTCACGTTCAGATCCTTTATCCATTTTGAGTTTATTTTTGTGTATGGTGTGAGAAATTGATCTAGTTTCATTCTTCTGCATGTTGCTGTCCAGTTATCCCAGCACCATCTGTTAAAGAGGGTGTCTTTTTTTCCATTGGATACTCTTTCCTGCTTTGTCAAAGATTAGTTGACTGTATACTTTTGGTTCCAGTTCTGAGTTCTCAATTCTATTCCATTGGTCTATGTGTCTGTTTTTGTGCCAATACCATACTGCCTTGATGATGACAGCTTTGTAGTCGAGTCTAAAGTCTGGGATGGTGATACCAGTTTTGGTTTTTGGTTTTCTTCTTCAATATTACTTTGTCTATGCGGGGTCTTTTCTGGTTCCATACAAATCTGAGGATTGTTTGCTCTAGTTTTGAGAAGTATGCTGGTGCAATTTTGATTGGGATTGCATTGAATGTGTAGATTGCTTTGGGTAGGAATGACATTTCACCTATATCTATTCTTCCTATCCATGAGCATGGAATGTTTTTCCATTTCTTTGTGTCTTCTTCAATTTCCTTCTGAAGTTTTCTATAGTTTTCATCATACACATCTCTTATAACCTTGGTTAGGTTTATTCCTAGGTATTTTATGGTTTTTTGTGCATTTGTGAATGGGATCAGTTTCTTGATTTCTCTTTCTGTTGCTTCATTTTTGGTGTATAAGAATTCCACTGATTTCTGCACGTTGATTTTGTACCCTGCAACTTTGCTGAATTCTTGGATCAGTTCTAGTAGGCTTCTGGTGGAGTCTGTCAGGTTTTCTCTGTAGAGTATCATGTCATCTGCGAAAAGTGAAAGTTTGACTTCTTCTTTGCCTATTCTGATGCCTTTGATTTGCTTTTGTTGTCTGATGGCTGATGCTAGGACTTCCAGCACTGTTAAACAACAGTGGTGAGAGTGGACATCCCTGTCATGTTCCTGATCTCAGGGGGAAAGCTCTCAAGTTTAACTGAGGGCTTCTCATAGATGGCTTTTATGATGTTTAAGTAGGTTCCTTCTATCCCAACTTTCTCTAAAGTCTTTATTAAGAAGGGATGCTGTATTTTGTCAAATGCTTTTTCTGCATCTATTGACAGGATCATATAGCTTTTATCTTTTCTTTTGTTGATGTGATGTATCCCATTGATTGATTTGCGAATGTTGAACCAGCCCTGTAACCCAGGAATGAATCCCACTTGATCATGGTGGATAATTCGTTTTATGTGCTGCTGGATTTGATTTGCAAGTATCTTGTTGAGGATTATTGCATCTGCATTCATCAAGGATATTGGCCTGTAGTTCTCTTTTTTTTTTGCTGGGTCTCTGTCTGGAATCAAAGTGATGCTGGCTTCATAAAATGAGTCCGGAAGCTTTCCTTCGATTTCTATTTCTTGGAATACTTTGAGAAGAATTGGTATTAATTCTGTTTTAAATGTCTGGTAGAATTCCCCAGGGAAGCCATTCCCCAGGGCTCTTATTTATTGGGAGATTTTTGATAACTGACTCACTAGTTATGGGTCTGTTCAGATTTTCTATCTCTTCCCATGTGAATTTTGGTAGTGAGTGTGTGTTTAGGAATTTGTCCATTTCTTCTACGTTGTCCAACTTGTTGGCATATAATTTTTCATAGTATTCCCTGATAATTGCTTGTATTTCTGAGGGGTTAGTTGTAATAAGTCCATTTTCATTCAGGATTTTGTCAATTTGGGTGCTCTCTCTTTTCCTTTTGAGAAGCCTGGCTAGAGGTTTGTCAATTTTGTTTATTTGTTCAAATAACCAACTCTTGGTTTCATTGATCTGTTCAACTGTTTCTTTGGTTTCTATATTGTTTATTTCTGTCCTGCTTTTTGTTATTTCTCTTCTCTTACTTGGTTTGGGGTGCTTTTGTTGCTCTCCCTCTAGTTGCTTTAGATGCGCTGTTAGATTTTGCACTTGAGCTTTTTCTAATTTCTTGAAATAGCCTAGAGTGCAATGTACTTTCCTCTTAGGACTGCTTTCACTGCATACCATAGAGTTTGGATTGTTGTATTTTCGTTTTCACTTGTTTCCATATAGAGAAATTTTTAAATTTCTTCTCTAATTACCTGATTGGCCTATTCGTTCTTTTTAGGGTGTTCTTTAACGTCTATGTTTTTGGAGGTTTTCCAGAATTCTTTCTGTAATTGATTTCGAGTTTCATAGCATTGTGATCCAAAAGTGTGCATGATATGATCTCAATTCTTTTATATTTATTAAGGGCTGCTTTATGTCCCAGTATGTGACCTATCTTGGAGAATGTGCCATGCTCACTTGAGAAGAAAGTGAATTCCATGGCCTCAGGATGTAGAGTTCTAAATATATCTGTCAGATCCATCTGGTCCAATGTGTCTTTTAAGTCCATTGTTTCTTTATTGATTTTCTGTCTTGTTGATCTATCCATTGCTGTAAGTGGAGTATTAAAGTCCCTTGCTATTAGCACATTCTTATCGATAAGAGTGTTTCTGTTTGTGATTAATTGTTTTATGTATTTAGGTGCTTTCATATTTGGGGCATAGACATTTGTAATTGTTAGCTCTTCCTGATGGATAGACCCTTTAATTATTATATAATGCCCTTCTTCATCCCTTATTACTGTCTTTACTTTAAATTCCAGTTTGTCTGATATAAGTACAGCTACTCCACTTTTTTTTTTCAGTTCCAGTAACATGATAGATATTTCTCCATCCCCTTACTTTCAATGTGAAGGTGTCCTCCAGTCTAAAATAAATTTCTTGTAGACAGCAAATAGATGGATTTTGTCTTTTTATCCATTCTGCTACCCTATGTCTTTTGATTGGGGCATTTAGTCCATTTACATTCAGTGTTATCATTGAAAAATATAGGCTTAGAATCATTGTACCCTTTGTGATTCATGCTTGTGTTGGTGTCTCTAGCATCTTGTGTTCCTTGCAACACTTCCCTCAGAGCGTCCCCCTCAGGATTTCTTGTAGGGCTGGTTTAGTGGTGACAAATTCTTTCAATTTTTGTTTATTTGGAAAGACTTTTATCTCTCCTTCTATTCTGAATGACAGACTTGCTGGATAGAGGATTCTTGGCTGCATATTTTTTCTGTTCATCACATTGAAGATCTCCTGCCATTCCTTTCTGGCCTGCCAAGTTTCAGTAGATAGGTCTGTCACCACTCTGATAGGTTTCCCTTTGTATGTTAGGGCCTTTTTCTTCCTAGCTGCTTTCAGAATTCTCTCTTTGTCCTTATATTTTGCCAGTTTCACTATGATACGTCGTGCAGAACATCGATTCAAGTTACGTCTGAGGGGAGTTCTCTGTGCCTCTTAGATGTCAACGTCTGTTTCCTTCCCCAGATTGGGGAAGTTCTCTGCTATAATTTGTCCAAGGACTCTTTCAGCGCCTTTTCCTCTCTCTGCCTCTTCTGGAATTCCTATGATATGGATATTATTCTGTTTGATTGTATCACTGAGCTCTCGAACTCTCCTTTTGTGTTCCTAGATCAGTTTATCTCTCTTTTTCTCAGCTTCCTCTTTTTTTATAATTGTGTATTCTAAATCACTTATTCTCCTTTCTGCCTCTACAATCCGTGCAATTGGATGCCTCCATTTTATTTTACATCTCATTTATAGCATTTTTAAATTCATCACAAGTATTTTTAAGCTCCATAGTCTTTGTAGAAATAGTTTCTCTGATGTCTTCCATGTCTTTTTCAAGCCCAGCGATTAATTTTATGACTATTGTTGTAAATCCTTGTTCAGTTATTTTGCTTATATCTGTTTTGAGCAGTTCTTTAGCTGTCAATTCTTCCTGGAATTTCTTTGGACGAGAGCTCTTCTGTTTCGTCATTTGGGTTAGCTCTCTATTTCTTGTTAGTTTTAAAAGCTTGTTATGCACTCTGCACCTGTGGGTGCTGCTGTACCAAAGAGGGCTCTTTGACTGTCCAGGGCCTGTCCATTCAGGAAGTGTTCTTTGAATGGTGTCTCTTGGTCTCTCTTGTTGAGACCTTGATTATTTTATTTTCCTACTTGTAGTGGTATTTGGGACTCTCCACCATGTGTACTTTGGCTTGTTTCTTAACGTAGCCCTTTTGAAATTCCACTTCTATGTATGTACACAAGAGAAATGAGTGCATGTGTCCACAGAGAGACTTGTATAAAAATGTTCAGAGCCATTTTTATTCATAATAATCTCCAACTGGATACAACCTAAATGTCCGATTCAGTGGTGCCATTTGAGCATCTACGGCTGAGTTGTTCAGGTTTCAGGCCCCACTTGAGATTTCCGGATGGCCTCCTACTAGAAGCTTTGGGGAGGCAAAACTTGAGCCACAGAGCTCGGCAGGTATGTGGTGCAGAGAGGGGAACTGGGGGACAGGGAAGCCGTGGAGGGCAGGGAGCTGTTTTTGCCCAGAGATAGAAAAAGGGAAGAGAGTTCAAGAAAAGCACTCCCCCCATAAAATAGCTGAAGAGAAAGAGAAAGAGTGAAAACACCCACGAGTGACTTAACAAGAAAGGGAGAAAGGAGAGGGTTTCAATACCAATAGGACTCTACAAACAGGGGGAGCAGAGTCAGAAATTCCGAAGCTCAGTACCTGATAGAGCTCTGGGGGGGGGGGGGGGGTAAGGGCGAATACCCAGGAGCAGGCAGTGAGGTCTGAGGGGTCCCCGGGCCACACTGGAGAAGCGGTTCCCCTGCTAGGAGGACAACTGTTGGAGCCCGTAGGGCCTCCCCACACGCAAAAGTCCCAGCAGGCCCTGGAGAGCAGCCACGTTTGCTGGTATTGGAACAAAAGTGAGAGAGTGCGGTGAAACCGCCCCAGCTGTGTGTTGTGTTTTGCGGTAATCTCTGAATCTCTGCGTCCTCAGGATCCCACGAACCTTCCCTGGGGAAGGTAGGCACCCGACCCCAATCGCTGAGCCTCTGCAAAAGCGCAACCGTACTAACATTCCAGAGGCAAGCCGGCATTGCTCAGAGAAACCCTCCCCCAGAGGGTCAGAGCAGGCCCAAGCCATAGGGCTCTCAGAGGTGAGGGGTTTGGAAACACAGCCCCGTATGAGATATAATTCAGGAAGAAGTGCTGCCTGGCAGACCGACATCTTGGGCCTGGACAGTGTAGAAAACAGTGAGTGGACAAAAGCCAGAATCAAAGGAGGCATGCTTGATTGCTGGTCCGTGAGATTGCAGAATTCTGATACCAGAGACAGAGAAACTGGATGACACCATTTTCACCTCTCTTGTGCCTGCACATACATGCTTACAGGAGCCACACTGATCCACCCCAGCAAACTAGGCACCGCCACCTAGTGGAGAACGGATCCATTACACCAAGCCCGGTTCAAAGAGCCAATCAAGCTCAGGCCGTAGAGGACCACAAGTCTCCCCTCCTGCCTAGTGTACGACTATAAAGTGCTTCACAGTTAGACTTCTAGGGGAAACTGGATGTTATTTCATTTGGATTTCATTCTGCTTGCTGGTCTATTTGTTTTTGTTTTGTTATTTTTTTTTTATTTTCTTATTCTGGGATGTAGAGAGAGAAAAAACTTATTTTTATTTTCCTCTTAAAATCATTTTGTATTAAATTTTTACTATATTTTTATCTTTTAAATTTTTTATTCTATTTTACTTCATTTCATTTTATTCTATTTAAATTCTTTTTAAATTTGTAAACGTTTTCTTACTTTTCTTTTCCTTTCTTTCCCTTTTTCTCTATTCTATCAAGCTTTTTCCAATAATTAGCCCAAAACACATCTAGGGGCTAGTTTTCTTTATTTGATTTTTTTCTTGTTGTTTTCAATTTTTCAATTTTTATTTTCTATTTTATTAATTCTTTTTCTTCCTCCAAAATGAGAAACTGAAAGAATTCACCCCAAGAAGGACAGGAAGTAATGACAGCTAGGGACTTAGTCAACACAGATATAAACAAGATGTCTGAACTAGAATTTAGAATCACAGTAATAAGAATACTAGCTGGGGTTGAAAGAAGCATAGAATCCCTTTCTGCGGAGGTAAAAGAAGTAAAATCTAGTCAGGACAAAATTAAAAATGCTGTAATTGAGATGCAATATCGAACAGATACCATGGCAATAATGGATGAAGCAGAGCAGTGAATTAGTGATAGAGAAGGCAAACTTATGAAAATAATGAAGCAGAAACAAAGAGAGAAATTAGGGTAAAAGAGCATGATATAAGAATTGGAGAACTCAATGACTCATTAAAAAAGAATAACATCTGAATCATAGGAGTCCCAGAAGATGAAGAGAGAGCAAATCATAGCAGAAAACTTTCCTAACCTGGGGAAAGACACAGACATCAAAATCCAAGATGCACAGAGAACTCCCATTAGATTGAACAAAAACCAACCATCAACAAGTCATATAATAATCAAATTTACAAAATACACAGACAAGGAAAGAATTATGAAAGCAGAAAGGAGAAGAAAGTCCTCAGTTTCATAGCAGACCCATCCACAGAAACTTGGCGGTCCAGAAAGGAGCTGTAGGATGTATTCCATGTGCTGAATCAGAAAAATATGCAGCCAAGAATATTTTATTCAGCAGGGCTGTCATTCAAAATGCAAGGAGATATAAAGAGTTTCGCAGACAAACAAAAACTAAAGGAGTTTGTGACCACTAAACCAGCCCTGCAAGAAATTTTAAGGAGGACTCTCTGAGGGAGAAAAGATGAAACAAAAAAGATCAAGAGCAACAAAGACTAGAAGGGGGCAGAGAACACCACCAGAAACTCCAAATTTACAGGCAACACAATGGCAATAAATTTATATCTTTTTGTACTCAGTCTAAACATAAATGAACTAAATGCTCCAATCAAAAGACATAGGGTAACAGAATTAAGAAAACAAGATCCATATAATGTTGTTTATAAGAGACCTATTTTAGACCTAAAGACACCTTGAGATTGAAAGTAAAGGGATGGAGAACCATCTATCATGCTAATGGTCACCAAAAGAAAGCCAGAGTAGCCGTACTTATATTAGACAACCTAGATCTTAAAATAAATATTGTAACAATAGATAAAGAAGGGATTTATATCATAATTAAGGGATCTATCCACCAAGAAGATCTAACAATTGTATAAACATTTGTGCCCACAATGTGGAACACCCAGACATATAAATCAATTAATCACAAACATAAAGAAATTCTTTGATAATAATACCATAACTGTAGGGGACTTCAACACCCCACTTACAGTAATGAGCAGATCATCTAAACAGAAAATCAACAAGGACATAATGGCTTTGAATGACACACTGGACCAGATGAACTTAACAGATATACTCAAAGGATTTCATCCTAAAGCAGTGGAATACACGTTCTTTTTGCGTGCAGATAGAACATTCTCCAGAATAGATCACATACTGGAACACCAATCAGCCCTCAACAAGTACAAAGAGATCGAGGTCATACCATGCACATTTTCAGACCATAATGCTATGAAACTTGAAATAAACCACAAGAAAAATTTGGAAAGACAATGAATACTTGGAGATGAAAGAACATCCTGCCAAAGAATGAATGGCTTAACCAAGAAGTTACAGAGGAAATTAAAAAGTACATGGAAGCCAATGAAAATGATAACACGACAGACTCAAACTTCTGGGATGCAGCAAAGACAGTCATAAGATGGAAGTATATAGTAATCTAGGCCTTCCTAAAAATGGAAGAAAGGTCTCAGAAACACGAGCTAACCTTACACCTTAAAGATCTGTAAAAAAGAACAACAAATAAAACCCCAAACCAGCAGAAGATGAGAAATAATAAAGATTAGAGCAGAAATCAATGTTATTGAAATACAAAAAATTAAAAACCCACAAAAGCAAAACAAAACAAAACAAACCAGTAGAACAGATCAGCCAAACCAGGAGCTTGTTCTCTGAAAGAATTAACAGTATTGGTGAACCCCTAGCCAGGTAGATCAAAAAGAAAAAGGAAATGACCCAACAAATAAAATCAAGAATGAAAGAGGATAGATAACAACCAACATTGCAGAAATACAAACAATAACAAGAGTATATAATGAGAATGATATGCCAATAAATTGGGTAATCTGGAAGAAATGGACAAATTCCTAGAAATATATAAACTACCAAAACTGAAACAGGAAGGCATAGAAAATTTGAACAGACCTATAACCCGTAAAGAAATCGAATTAGTAATCAAAATCTCCCATAAAACAAGAGTCAGGGCCAGATGGCTTTCCAGGGGAATTCTACCAACATTTAAAGAAGAATTAACTCCTTCTTTTGAAGAAGTTCCAAACAATAGAAATGGAAGGGAAACCTCCAAACTCATTTTCCAAGGCCAGCATAAACCAGACAAAGACACCACCTAAAAGGAGAACTACAGAACAATTTCCCTGGGTGAACATAGATGCAAAAATTCTCATCAAGATACTAGCCAACCAGATCCAACAATACATTAAAAGAATTATTTACCACAATCAAGTGGGATTTTATTCCTGGGATGCAGGGCTGGTTCAATATCCACAAATTACTATAATATGATATATCACATTAATAAAAGAAAGAATAAGAACCACCTGATCCTCTCAATAAATGCAGAGAAGGCATTTGACAAAATACAGCATCCTTTCTTGATAAAAGCCTTCAAGAAAGTAGGGATAGAAGGATACCTCAGGATCATAAAAGCCATATATGAAAGACTCACTACTAATATCCTCCTCAGTAAGGAAAAACTGAGAGCTTTCCCCCTAAGGTCAGAAACACAACAAGAATATCTACTTTCAGCACTGTTATTCAACATAGTATTGGAAGTCCTAGACTCAGCAATCATATGACAGAAAGAAATAAAAGGCATCCAAACCAGGGAGGAGGAATTCAAACGTTCACTCTTCACAGATGACATATGGAAAACAAAAAAGATTCCACCAAAAGACTCCTAGAACTGATCCATGAATTCAGCAAAGTTTCAGGATATAAAATCAATGCACAGAAATGGGCTATATTTCTATACACCAATAACTAAGCAGCAGAAAGAGAAATCAAGGAATCGATCCCATTTACAATTGCACCAAAAACCATTAAAGACCTAGGAATAAACGTAACCAAAAAGGTTAAAAATCTGTATACTCAAAACTATAAAAAGCTTATGAAAAAAATTGAAGAAGACACACACACACAAAAGAAATGAAAAAATATTCCATCCTTGTGGGTTGGAAGAACAAATATTGTCAAAATGTTGATACTACTCAAAGCAATCTACATATTCAGTGCAGTTCCTATCAAAATAACACAAGCATTCTTCACAGAGCTAGAACAAACAATCTTAAAATTTGCATGGAACCAGTAAAAACCCTGAATAGCCAAAGCAATCTTGAAAAAGAAAACCAAAGCTGGAGGCATCACAATTCCAGACTTCACAGTGTATTGCAAAGCTGGAATCATCAAGACAGTGTGGTACTGGCAGAGAAACAGGCACACAGATCAATGGAACAGAATAGGAAACCACAAACATATGGCCAACTAATCTCTGACAAAGCAGGAAAGAATACACAATGGAATAAAGACAGTGTCTTCAGCAAATAGTGTTGGGAAAACTGGACAGCAATATGCAGAAGAATGAACTTGGACCACTTTCTTACACCATACACAAAAATAACTCAAAATGGATGAAAGACCAAAACATAAGACAGGAAGCCATCCAAATCTGAGAGGAGAAAGCAGACAAAAACCCCTTTGACCTTGGCCGCGGCAACTTCTTACTCAACACCTCTCTGGAGGTAAAGGAAACAAAAACAAAAATGAACTATTAGGACCCCAATAAAGAATCTTTTGCACAGAGAAGGAAACAATCACCAAAAACCAAAAGGCAACTGATGGAATGGGAGAAGATATTTGCAAATGACATATCAGATAAAGGGTTAGTATCCAAAATCCACAAAGAGCTTGTTAAATGCAACACCAATAAAAACAAAGAATCCAATAAGGAAATGGGCAAAAGACATGAACAGACACTTTTCCAAAGAAGACATTCAGATGGCTAATGGACACATGAAAAAATGCTCAACATTACTCATCATCAGGAAAATACAAATCAAAACCACAATGAGATATCACCTCACACCTGTCAGAATGGCTAAAATTAACAACTCGGGCAATGACAGGTGTTGGTGAGGATGCAGAGAAAGAGGAACCCTTTTGCACTGCTGATGGGAATGCCCACTGGGGCAGCTACTCTGGAAAACAGTATGGAGGTTCCTCAAAGAATTAAAAATAAAACTACCCTACAACCTAGCAATTGAACTACTAGGTATTTATCCAAAGAATACAGGTGTGCTGTTTTGAAGGGGCACATGCACCCCATTGTTTATAGCAGCACTATCGACAAATGCCAAAGTAAGAAAAGAGCTCAAATGTTCATCGACAAATGAATTGATAAAGAAGACGTGATATATATACACAATGGAGTATTACTCGGCAATCAAAAAGAATGAAATCTTGCCATTTGAAACAACATGGATGGAACTAGAGTGTATTATGCTAAGTGAGATTATTCAGTCAGAGAAAGACAAATAT
The DNA here is from genome assembly GCF_003009895.1 of Hyaena hyaena. NCBI lineage: Eukaryota > Metazoa > Chordata > Mammalia > Carnivora > Hyaenidae > Hyaena > Hyaena hyaena. The sequence goes on along the minus strand of NW_024081626.1, from coordinate 141,401 downwards.
ATGACTTCACTCATATGTGAAACTTAAGATACAAAACAGATGAACATAAGGAAAGGGAAGCAAAATCCATATAAAAACAGAGGGGGATAAAACACAAAAGACTTAAATATAGAGAACAAAGTGAGGGTTGCTGGAAGGGTCATGGGTGGGGGGACAGACTAAATGGGCAAGGGCCATTAAGGAGGACACTCGTTGAGATGAGCACTGGGTGTTGCATGTAGAGGATGAATCACTGGATTCTACTCCTGAAATCATTATTGCACGATATGCTAACTAACTTGGATATAAATTAAAAAGTAAATGAAAAAAAAGGAATTTACTTCTCATATAAATCAAACTAAAGTCAGGTCACACATAGCAAGACCCTGACATTTGCCAACACGATTTATCTCTCCCTGGGGAATGCTTCTCATCTCCATGTGGGGTATACAGAAGACATGGGCAATTAATGTAGCAAGAGTTCTTTTACAACTGGAAGGAAACTAGAGGCTGTCTACTGCCACTCACCAACTGGCCAGAGTCTCTCCTGCAGCCTCTTCTGGGGGAAGTTACCTTAGAGCTGGCCCAGAAGCCAGTCCCTGCCAGGTGTAGGGCCCGATAGACCCAGATTCTGAGGAGGGTGCTCCCACAAACACATCCAAAGAGGTGGACATTTGGTCCATCCATTCATGATGAGCTTCTCAGCAGGAACTCCTTGTCTCACCAATATTTCATGGCCGATTCCTGGGGGAATGTTCAGCTTAAGGCTCCAAGCCCAATTCCCTCCACTTTCCTCCCCATGTCAGCTTCCCAGTCCTAACCTACGATGCCTGCTTTACAGCTCTGACATAGATAATCTCTTCATGGTCAGCAGGACCCTGGGGTTGAGGGCTGTTGCCTCCTTTGACAGTGTCCCAATCTCCACAAAAGTCTATGTTACCGGAAGTATTTATAAATGACCCCCTGACCACATTGTTTTTAAACAAAGCATTTTGATTATCTGTTAATTCAGTTCTCACTGACAATGAATTGAATTTCTTCCAGGAAAAGAATGAAATGACTTTGCTATTCCCAGAAATCTCCAAAGAGCACGGTGTCCGTACAAGATCTCTTGAGCTCTGGGTAATGGTGCTGTGGGACCTCAGATGCAGTGGGTAGCTCAGCAGACTGATGTGCTAGCCATTGTTGAGGTCTGGAAGAGAATATCCTGGAGCCAGATTCTCTTCACTGCTCCATGTGTAGCCAAGAAAATTTCCCAGAACAGTCGTGGTAATATACAACCTGGATAATATCAGCACGTCCAGCTCGCCCTGTCACTAATTGGGCAGGAATTGACAACAGGCTTGGTTGCACACAGAGTAAAAACTTTCCCTACCTCTCCTCCTCTGGTTTCACTAGTGGCATGCTTTCTTCTCCCTAGTGGATCCACATAGTAGCTAAGCCCACATGCATTCATGCAGCCCACTGGGGAGCCTTGAGCAGCATAGAACATATAAAACACCTTCTAGGTCCTAAGCTGGAGACGAAAGTGATTAGAAAACAGCAGCTGCCAGTCAAAAACACCAAGGAGGAAAACGGGGAGGGGCATCCCACAAACACCAAGCAAAGATGTACACACTATGTTAACTTTAGTCTGACTGCAGCTCCAAGGGCCCATAGGTTTAACTTCAGCCTTGGAAGATGAGAAGATATGCTATTCAAGCCTTGAGGTATTGCTGCCTGACTCATGCTCTGATATTGGCAATTCTGAAACCTGCATCTGTGATTCCTTTGCCTGCAGGTATGCCTGCCGAGATCAGCAGATGGGGATGGTCTGTGGCTTGGACTTCAGCTACAAAAGCCACTATATTCCCAGGGAGGGGGCAAGATGGCGGAGAAGTAGGGAGCTCCGTACATTGCACTCACCTCCATATCTCACATGGAAAAGATCTGAAGCCATAGGAAACCTTACAGAACCCAAGAGATTGGGAGTAAAGGATGCCGAATCCACTGAGAAAGGCTTCTAACATGAGTGCGAACTGGGGAAGATAAAATCAGGCCGGGATCGGAGACTCCAGGGATGGAGGTGATCCCCCTCTGCAGGGAGTGAGAGGGGAAAAACAGAGAGTCTGAAACCGCTCAAGACACGGTCCCTGTCGCTGGGAAACAGAAAAACCTCCGCTCAGGGCACAGAAGGACCGTGCGCGCCAAATCCCTGTGCGCCAGGTCCCCGTGCGCCAACTCGTCCCGGAGGGGCTGCGCGCTTGGACCACTTCTTTGTGCTCCTGGCTGGCTGGACCCTTAGAGGAGATGCGCGCCTACTGCGCCATTGTGCTCCTGGCTGGCCAGACCCCTGGAGGAACCGCGCGCGCGTCTGGAACTCTAGAGGGAAGGCGAAGAGCTTAAAAACTGGGAGATTTCCTCGCGAGTTTCATGTTTCAGGTGACGAGACACAGAGGGACCTGGTTTCCCTCTCTCCAGCGGGCCCAGCACGCCCTGCAGGCAGACCCCCGCCCTTGCTTGCCAACTCTACCCGGAGGAGAAGGGAGCAGCGATCTGGCTCCATCCCCAGGGCTAGGCAAGAGACTTGGAATTGCCCCGAGGGGGTCACCTGCAAGGTTCTGTCTATGGCAATTTCAGTGGGGCGTGCGGACTGAGATTTGGAAACTAGGCCTGGCCTGGGTTAAAGAGTGCAACCCACTTTGGCTGCGGCCCCCGCACAAGGAGTTTACACGCCCAAAAAAGCGAGGTGCAGCGCTTGGTTCAAGAAGGGACTGGAGCGCCGCCACTCTCCTCCTCACAACCGCCAAGGCAGAGCTCCCGCCTGAGGCATTGGATCACGCCACGCCCATCCCTGCTTGAGAACTGCCTTCCCCCGCTTTTTTTTCTTTTTTTTTTTCCCCTGGAACACTGACCTGATTAACTCTGGTCACCGGCGTGCTTAAACAGTCACATTTAGTCCATTCTGTAAATGTAAATTCTAAACCTACTGACCTTTTCATCTCTTTCTCTCAGGAGTAATTGACTATATAGTTTCTCTGAATAATACCAGCATCCTTCTCTCACCTATCCAACCCTATTCTACCCTTAACTTCTTTGGAAAAAGCTTCTTATCCCTTCTGCCTGTTCATTCCATTTCCAATTTTGCCTCATCCCCACCCTGTCTTCTCTCTCTTTATCTATGCTCTTCAACGAGCACTGCATACACCTGGCTATTTAATTGTAGCTGGGAAATCCGGATATATGCTTTAAACTGTTCTTTGTTCATCAGTTTTCTTCTTTTTTCCTTGTCTTTTCTTCTTTTTGACCTTTATATGTGTTCTTTTATTTTCTATTATTCACCTTCCCTCCTCCGCCTTTTCTCTTAACTTTTTTGTTTTCCCTCTCAGTTTGCATGTTAGTTGGATTTGTCTGTGCCTTTGTGTGCCTCTGCTCCCTGTGTGTTTGTCCGTCTGTTTTCTTCTCCAGGGCTACCTCAAGAAACAAGCCAAAGTACACATGATGGAGAGTCCCAAATACCACTACGAGTAGGAAAATAAAATAACCAAGGCCTAATCAAGAGAGACCAAAAGATACCATTCAAAAAACACTCTCCGAAAGGATAGGCCCTGGACAGTCAAAGAGTCTTCTTGGGTACAGCAGCGCTCACAGGTGCAGAGAGCATAACAAGTCTTTAAAACCAACAAGAGACAGAAAGCTAACTAAAATGACGAAACGAAAGAGCTCTCCTCCAAAGACATTCCAAGAAGAATTGACAGCTAATGAACTGCTCAAAACAGATATAAGCAGCATAACTGAACAAGATTTTAGAACAATAATCATAAAATTAATCACTGGGCTTGAACAAAGCATAGAGGACATCAAAGAAACTATGGCTACAAACAACATAGAGAATAAAAATAGGCATGATGAATTTAAAAATGCAATAAATGAGATACATAATAAATTAGACGCCTCCAATGCAGGGATTGAAGAGGGAGAAAGGAGAATAAGTGATTTAGAAGACACCATTATAGAAAAAGAGGAAACTGAGAAAAAAGAGACAAACTGATCCAGGAACATGAAAGAAGAGTTCGACAGCTCAGCGACATGGTCAAACGCAACAATATCCGTATCATAGGAATCCCAGAAGAGGAAGAGAGAGGGAAAGGTGCTGAAGGAGTCCTGGAACAAATAATAGCAAAGAACTTCCCCAACCTGGGGAAGGAAGTAAATGTTGAAATACAAGAGGCTCAGAGGACTCCCCGCAGATGTAATTTGAATTGATATTCGGCACGGCATATCATAGTAAAAATGGAAAAATATAAGGACAAAGAGAGACTTTTGAAAGCAGCTAGGGAGAAAAGGGTCTTAACATACAAAGGGAAGCCTATCAGAGTGGTGACAGACCTATCTACTGAAACTTGGCAGGCCAGAAAGGAATGGCAGAAGATCTTCGATGTGATGAACAGAAAAAATATGCAGCCAAGAATCCTCTATCCAGCAAGCCTGTCATTCAAAATAGAAGGAGAGAGAAAAGTCTTTCTAAATAAACAGAAATTGAAAGAATTCGTCACCACTAAACCAGCCCCACAAGAAATCCTGAGGGGGCCGCTCTGAAGGAAATGTTGCAAGGAACAAAGATACCAGAGATGAACCCCGCAAAAGACACAAAGACTCTAAATCCACATATTTCAATAATAACACTGAATGTAAATGGGCTGAATGCTCCAATCAAAAGACATAGGGTAGCAGAATGGATAAAAAAAACAAAATCCATCTATATGCTGTCTACAAGAAACTCATCTTAGACTGGAAGTTACCTTCAGATAAAAAGTAAGGGGATGGAGAAAAATAAATCATGCTACTGATAATCAAAAGAAAGCTGGAGTAGCTATATTTATATCAGACAAACTGGACTTTAAATTAAAGACAATAACAAGTGATGAAGAAGGGCATTCCATAATAAATTACAGGGTCTATCCATCAGGAAGAACTAACAATCATAAATGTCTATGCACCGAATATGGAAGCACCTAAATATTTAAAACAATTAATCACAAACAGAAAAAGGTTATAAATAAGAATGTGCTACTACCAGGGGACTTTAATACTCTGCTTACAGCAATGGGTAGGTCAACCAGACAGAAAATCACTAAAGAAATAACAGACTTGAAAGACACATTGGATCAGATGGATCTGACAGATATATTTAGAGCTCTACAGCTTGAGGCCAGGGAATTTACTTTCTTTTCAAGTGCGTATGGCACATTCTCCTATATAGATCACATACTGGGACATAAAGCAGCCCTCAATAAATATAAAATAATTGAGATCATACAATGCACACTCTCAGATCATAAAGTTTTGAAACTTGAAATCAATCACAGGAAGAAGTCTAGAAAACCTCCACAAACATGGAGGTTAAAGAACACCCTACTAAACAATGAATGGGCCAATCAGTCAATTAAAGAGGAAATTTAAAAAATACGGAAACAAATGAAAATGAAACAAAACAATCCAAACTCTATGGGAGGCGGCAAAGGCAGTCCTAAGAGGAAAGTACATTGCACTCCAGGCCTATTTGAAAAAATTAGAAAAAGCACAAGTCCAAAATCTAACAGCTCACCTAAAGCAACTAGAGGCAGAGCAACAAGAATGCTCTAAACCCAGTAGAAGAAGAGAAATAGTAAAATTTAGAGCAGAAATAAACAACATAGAGACCAAAGAAACAGTTGAACAGATCAATAAAACCAAGAGTTGGTTTTTTGAAAAAATAAACAAAATTGACAAACCTCTAGCCAGGCTTCTCAAAAAGAAAAGAGAGAGCACCCAAACTGACAAAATCCTGAATGAAAATGGACTTATTACAACCAACCCCTCAGAAATACAAGCAATTATCAGGGAATACTATGAAAAATTATATGCCAACAAGTTGGACAACGTAGAAGAAATGGACAAATTCCTAAACACACACTCACTACCAAAATTCACACAGGAAGAGATAGAAAATCTGAACAGACCCATAACTAGTGAGGAAATAGAGTCAGTTATCAAAAATCTCCCAATAAATAAGAGCACTGGGGAATGGCTTCCCTGGGGAATTCTACCAGACATTTAAAACAGAATTAATACCAATTCTTCTCAAAGTATTCCAAAAAATAGAAATCGAAGGAAAGCTTCCGGACTCATTTTATGAAGCCAGCATCACTTTGATTCCCAAGCCAGACAGAGACCCAGAAAAAAAAGAGAGAGAGAGAGAGAGAGAGAGAACTATAGGCCAATATCCTTGGTGAATACGGATGCAAAAATCCTCAACAAGATACTTGCAAATCGAATCCAACAGCACATAATAAGAATTATCCACCCTGATCAAGTGGGATTCATCCCTGGGTTACAGTGCTGCCTCAACATTCACAAATCAATCAATGTGATACATCACATCAACAAAAGAAAAGATAAAAGCTATATGATCCTGTCGATAGATGCAGAAAAAGCATTTGACAAAATACAGCATCCCTTCTTAATAAAGATTCTAGAGAAAGTTGGGATAGAAGGAACCTACTTAAACATAATAAAAGCCATCTATGAGAAGACTTCAGCTAACATCATCCTCAATGGGGAAAAACTGAGAGCTTTCCCCCTGAGATCAGGAACACGACAGAGATGTCCACTCTCACCACTGCTGTTTAACATAGTGCTGGAAGTCCTAGCATCAGCCATCAGACAACAAAAGGAAATAAAGGCATCAGAAATGGCAAAGAGGAAGTCAAACTTTCACTTTTCGCAGACGACATGATACTCTACATAGAAAACCTGACAGACTCCACCAGAAGCCTACTAGAACTGATCCAAGAATTCAGCAAAGTTGCAGGATACAAAATCAACGTGCAGAAATCGGTTGCATTCTTATACACCAAAAATGAAGCAACAGAAAGAGAAATCAAGAAGCTGATCCCATTCACAATTGCACAAAAAAACATAAAATACCTAGGAATAAACCTAACCAAGGATACAAGAGATGTGTATGATGAAAACTATAGAAAACTTCAGAAGGAAATTGAAGAAGACACAAAGAAATGGAAAAACATTACATGTTCATGGATAGGAAGAATAAATATAGTTAAAATGTCATTCCTACCCAAAGCAATCTACACATTCAATGCAATCCCAATGAAAATTGCACAAGCATACTTCTCAAAACTAGAACAAACTATCCTAAAATTTGTATGGAACCAAAAAAGATCCCGAATAGCCAAAGTAATATTGAAGAAGAAAACCAAAACGGGAGGTATCACCATCCCAGACTTTAGACTCGACTACAAAGCTGTCATCATCAAGACAGTATGGTATTGGCACCAAAACAGACACATACACCAATGGAATAGAATTGAGAACTCAGATCTGGACCCAAAAATATACAGCCAACTAATCTTTGAAAAAGTAGGAAAGAGTATCCAATGGAAAAAAGGCAGCCTCTTTAACAGATGGTATTTGAAGAATTGGACAGCAACATGCAGAAGAATGAAACTAGATCAATTTCTCACACCATACACAAAAATAAACTCAAAATGGATAAAGGATCTGAACGTGAGACATGAAACCATCAAAAGCCTAGAGGAGAAAGCAGGAAACAACCTCCTTGACTTCCACCGCAGCAACTTCTTACTTGACACATCCCCAAAGGCAAGGGAATCAAGAGCAAGAATGAACTATTGGGACCTCATCAAGATTAAAAGCTTCTGCACGGCAAAGGAAACAATCCACAAAACTAACAGCAACCAACGGAATGGGAAAAGATAGTTGCAAATGACATATCAGATAAAGGGCTAGTATCCAAAATCTATAAGGAACTCACCAAACTCCACGCCCAAGAAACAAACAATCCAGTGAAGAAATGGGCAGAAGATGTGAACAGACACTTCTCCAAAGAGGACATCCAGATGGCCAACAGACACATGAAACGATGCTCAGCATCCCTCCTCATCAGAGAAATACAAATCAAAACCACACTGAGATACCACCTCATGCTTGTCAAAGTGGCTAAAATGAGCAAATCAGAGAACTGTAGATGCTGGCGAGGATGTGGAGAAACGGGCACCCTCCTACACTGTTGGTGGGAATGTAAACTGGTACACACCCTCTGGAAAACAGTGTGGAGGTTCCTCAGGAAATTAACAATAGAACTCCCCTTTGAGCCAGGAATAGCACTGCTAGGAATTTACCCAAGGGATACAGGAGTGCTGATGCATAGGGGCACATGGACCCCAATGTTCATAGCAGCACACAACAATAGCCAAAACATGGAAAGAGCCTAAGTGTCCATCAATGGACAAATGGATCAAGAAGATGTGGTTTATCTATACGATGGAATACTACATGGCAATGAGAAAGAGTGAAATCCGGCCATGTGTAGCAACATGGATGGACCTTGAGGGTGTTATGCTGAGCAAAATGAGTCAGGCAGAGAAGGATAGCTACCATATGATTGCACGTATAAGAGGAGTAAGAGGAACTTAACGGAGGACCGTGGGGGAGAAGAAGGTGGGTAATAGTGGGGGAGAGGGAAGGAGGCAAACCATGAGAGACTCTTGAATGTTGAGTTCAAACTGAGGACTGATGAGTATGGGGGAGAGGGGAAGGGGAGTGATGGGCATGGAGGAGGGCACTTGTGGGGATGAGCACTGTGTGTTATATGGAAGCCAACTTGACAATAAACTATTTGTGTAAAAATTATTTATTTATTTATTTATTTATTTATTTATTGTCATTAGACATTGGTATAGTAAGTATATTTATTTCATACACACATTCTCCAAGGTAAGAGGCTAAGATTTTTTAATGGGCAACTTCAAACATTTGGTTTCTCTGAACCCAGATGATGAGTTACGCATAATATGTTTTAGAGCCTGTAGTATAAAGTTTATTTCCTTGATTACAGAATTCCTAAATTAGTAACCTAGTTAGTAACCTACTCTCCTTTGTATCTTTAAACAAGGTTAAAAAAGAAGCAAACTAAAAACCTAGAGATACATATAAAACCTAGGACATTCGTTGATTGAGGCCTTAGCTGGGAGATATCACTTAAATGGCTTAGGTCAGAAACTGGCTCGGTCAAGGTCATTAGAGACCACAATCAAAGGATGATGCGTGTCTTCTTGTCCCTATGCCTGGATTTCAGAGTTCTTGTGTGTCACCAAAGGTACTACTCAGTGCCTGTAACGAGACTTAATGCTTTAAAGGAAATACTATCCTTACAACAGAATTAAGGAAAAGCCTGAGTCGTAACCCGTGTTCTTCCTGACCCCTGTCACCGCCCAGGTAGCTGGAGGGCAGCCTTCAGGCCTGTGCTAAATGTAAGCACCTGAATGAAAAGGCTACACCATTTTCTCTTCCAAAAGGTTTTCATTTCTTTCTAATTAAAGGTATGAATAAAACAGGCCCCAAGTTTCAAGATCTTAAACCCCAGATATAACTGAACAGTAACACCGATGAAAAAGATATTGGACGATGACAGTCTGGCATTTGTAGGCCTCTACGAAGTCGTGGTTCCCCACCGTGTAAGTGCACCTTAAATGAGCAGCAAACATTTCATCATAAGGAGGTTCCAAAACTTGTTGACATTTCTCCTCTGGTGAGGCCAGCTGGAGCCGCGGGTTGGCAACATGAGGGTGCTTGAAGGACACGAGCTCCGCACAGGACGCCCCGTCTCTGGTGTCGATCGCTTCGTAGACCTGCTGCAGATACTGGTTGATGGTGATGTGCGCCATGGCGCCTTGCCTCCGTCCTGTGTAAAAATTATTTAAAAAGCCACTATATTCTTTGTTGCAAGCGAGGACAGTATTGATAATTACAGTTAGTGATAATTGTAGGAAAAAGACAGTGCTAATAAATGACCAAATTTTAACTTAAAAATATACCAATATTTGACAGAGGAAAAAAACTTGCATGTACTAGAATGTATGTGTTCACCAGGTATATGTGTGAGCTACGTGAGTGAGTCAGCTAAGGCTTGAAACTTAAATTGTCTATAATATTTTCCCCTTCTTCCTCGAAGTTTCAGAGATCTCCACTACTTTCTAATTATGATTATGTTTCCTCTCTGGTTTGATATAAAATACATACTTCCATTGAATGTTATGAGTATCAAATAAAGTCCCATATACACAGTGCACGCCGCAGTGTCTGGTACATCATAGATTTTCAACAATCATTGATTCCTGTATCTTCTTTTTCCCTTTTCTTCAGATATGGAAGTCAGTCAAGGGTGGGAAACCCTCAGAGGTCCTGGGTTATATGAATGCACCTGCAGCTCTTTACCTTGATGAGGATGGTAAAGGATTGCTAGTGCTCAGATGGGCTTGCCCAGGACTTGGGTACCCAAAGTCAATGTCAATGCCTTCGAACTCATATAGCTGGGGACACCTGATCACTGAGTCTAGAATCATATGGTTTCCTGTTGTGGCCACCTTGGTGGTCACCTTGGAGAAGGCATGTTTCTTGCTGGCATTCAGATGCCATCACTTTTCCCCTTCCTTCTTTCTCTGAGTTCTAAAAAATATTAGAAGAACCATCAGCAGCATATGAAGCTCTGTCTTTAAATTCGTCTTCATATCCAGCATTTACTCCCCATAATCTGATATCATAAAAATCCTCCCATAGAGCCCAGAGAGCAACAAAACTGGACTGGTGTTTAGTGCTTGCAGACAAACCACCCCTTGCAAGTCTTCTTGCAACCACTCACCAGTCACATTCAATGCTCTCTCCTCAACTCCCAAACCCCTTTGGGGAGAGCATTGTAATTTATCAACAAAGAAAGAGAAATGGCATCTCCTCCATTAGCAACATATTCATTAATTCTACCCTCCCTCTTTCTCTTTCCCTACTTTTAAGATCTGGTTTTGCTGCTACTTGATTGCTCAGAGTTCCACCAACACTCTATACTCTCACACTTCTTTGCCTTTGCTCATGCAGGTCCTTTCTCTTGCAATGTCCTTCTAGAAAGGCAGAATTTACCATAACTTTCTCACCATTTCTGATCACATTGTGCATGTCCCATCATGGCACTTACCCGCTGCACTATTCAGTTGGGTATGTATATGTTTGTCTCTCCACTAGATAGGAAGCTTCCTGGGACTCTCTTATTCATCTTTTTTTTTTTTACAGTGTCTTAAAAGGTGTCTTATTCTGCTCAACAAATATTTGATATCCTTGAGGTGTCTCAATGATATCTAATATCCTTCACTAATTCTCCAGGCTGGCGATATCCCTCTATCCATCTTCTTTGCTTTGTTGAAATAGGAGGTTACATTATATTCTTAAGAACTCCTCTTCTACAGCTCCTTCATCCTTGTATATCTCAAATCTGGATCCTCAGTGCCTGTGATAGTACTTAGCACATAATACATGTTCAGTAAATACTCACTGAAATAAATTGAAGCATTGCTTATAAATACATATTGAGCATCTACTATGTGTAGGTCATGTGTAGGTTACAGATTCCTTTCATAGAGTGGCCCTTGATATTGGTTCTCTACCTCTAGTTCTCTGTCTTCCCTCATCCTATGATCCTAGGAGTGAAAACTAATAGGCTCCATTCAGCCCTTGTTTTAATATAAATAAATTTCTAATTTCCCAATTCTAGCTTTTTTTCCTGTTCTGAAAAATCTGCTGATATACCTCTGAGATCTTTTGTGCCACCTTTAACCATCGTTTTCTTCACCTTCAAAGTGCTTCAGTCTCATCTTCCTGAGATCAGCCCCTAGGTCAGCTCCCCATAGAGAGAAGAGGTTTTTATTTCTGGGTTTCACAAGCTAATCACCAAAAACATAACCAGGTTTTCATTCCTAATGAGAAAGGACAGAGAAATGACAGAGTGAAGTCCACTTTAGCCAGGCATGAGGAAACTGTCACCAGAGTCAAAGTGGCCTTCTCTCAGACTCATGGTTCTGGCACCAAACGGATAGAATCATGTCCCCAGGAAATCTTCTCTTTGGATCCTCTTCCTGCCTCTCCAAGGATCAACTTTATGCCAGCCATTCATATTGGAGCACCACACGGGGTTTTCATATCAACAAGCCCTCCTCCTCCTTTCTGGAGCAGAGGGAAAAAGGCCAGAGTGAGTGTAAGAGAGTCTTCCTCTTACACAACAGCATGTATAGGGGACCTTGTAGAGAACTTTGCTCTCTAACTGGAGACAGCCTCATGGAGGGAATGGTGGACATTTATCCAAAGACATCTGAGACTCTGGAGGTTACTGTTCCCCCCCTTCCCACAAGCCTCCAAAATTGTCAAATGCATCACCTATTAGAAAAGAGAAAATGGGATTTTCCAAATAGGGTTGACTTCTCCCATTCTGATCTCAAGAGGAAGGTAATTCTTCTAAAAAGTTCCTTAAGTGAGGTGAATTTCAGTCAGTCTTTGAAGCTACTTTCCTTTTAAGTCTCTCTGGCAATTCTGGACTTTCTCTTGCCCACTGCCCTTGGCTAAGGAGTTTCAGAGGGACACAGGCCAGAGCACGGTAGGGGATCCTGTTTAGAAGTAAGAGTAGGGAATGAGAAATAGAGGATTAGAGCAACAAAGCCCATTTTTCTAGCAGATAAAATTACTGCCGAGGAAAAGGAAGTTGTTTTTTATTTTTGTCAAGGTAACTTGACATTTTCTTTCCTCTCCTCCAGAGCCACCCTTTCCATACTGTGTACTATAGTCCTAAGTGGGGAGACAGTCCCCAATACTACCTTTGGATCTCAAGTCCACCCATGGTGTCTGTCCTGTGAGTCTACCAGATAGTTCAGAACAAAGTACTGACTGCTGCTTGGGGGCCTGGAACTGGGGAATAGGACATCAGCATTCCACTCACAGGGTGTGATCTTGTGATTGACCAAGCAGTGAAGGCATAGGTGAGGTCTATACACAGGCACAGCTCCACATTCTCTGGCATGTATTTGGTAGGATCTGGGTGGTACCAGAACCAACTGGTAAAGTAATACACAAGCTTCATAGCTACACCTGGACGAGAAGACAGGAGCTAGGAGCTGGAAGTCTTGATACCTGCCATCTCCATGCCCTGAGATTCTTCCATGGGTTACCAGGAAAGAGGCAACAGAGACACTCTGGGGATGCCAGTTCTCCCCCTGGATTTAGGGCTGGGGATGTGAGGAAGGCATAAGATGGGCCAACTTGGTGAGACAAGACTAAAAACCAAACCCTCCTCTTAAGGACCTAGGAATGAAGTGACAGCAAACAAATAAAGGATAAAAATGGCACTGTTTCCCCTGAATATTTCTGATTTCTAATTTATGAGGTGTTAATGATGGATCCTTTCTAAACTAGCACATTCTACTGCTACCTTAATTCCACACCCTGACAAGGGTCATTCTGATCCTCAACAGCCCTCATTACCAATACCATATGCTTTTCAGTGGCTACGGATGGTCCCCTCCTGAAGAATTTCAGGGTACTCATGATAACTTGGTTTTCTTGTATATCAGTATTGAGAACTTTCCAGAAATGTTACCACTAACTAAAGATCTTTGCTTTATATAGTTGCGGCTAACCACCAGAGCATGAATAGAGGTGATACTGAGGCAGGAACAGTGGCTGACAGGGCAGATGATGAGGACGGAGGTGAATTGCAGCTGAATTGAGCTCCTTTCCTTTGACCAAAAAAAAAAAAAAAAAAAAGGCTGTATCTCCTATAAATGAAACACAACAAAAAGAATGGCCAAAGTGCAGTTATTACTCAGTTCCATAAGTTCAACACCATTGTATGTTGATAGAGGGGAACGAGGCAATGATTTGGGAAAAGGTACACCTATATCCACCACCACCACCTATGCACATCCAGTCTGAGAATTCTTTGCATCTTTCTTTCCAGATATAGCTTTGTAATTACATTTCTTGAAACAATTTTGTGTCCCAGAGCAATACCTGTTTGTTTGTTTTTTAACGCCAAAGTCAGCGTTAATTACTGCATTGGAAGAATCCACAGCAGATGATTGCTCAAAACCTACTGTGGAATGCAAGTTCAGCTGCTGGTCTTACTTCAATCAGAAAACCGCTCTAGAGTCATACGCTATACTTGATAGAAAATTCCTAGGGATCCAATGCCATGCCTCATTTAAAATTGCATGCCTCTGTGGCTTGCACACCTCAGATTTTATCACATGGCAGCACAATAAAAAATATTTAATACATTGAATCTGGATCTGATTTTAACACTAACTGTATGATTACCTGTCCACACCTCACTTTCTTCCACTGTACAATGGGACTGGGTTTCTAAACTCAAAAGCAGTCAGGCCCAGGCAGGTGAAGTGCATATATGAGCAGCCTGAGAGCACCACAGGGAAGATAACGTCTGTGAAAATATCAGGAAATATTCATTAAGACTATGCTGCTCCCCTCAAGAAGAACCATGTTTGTTCTCAGAGAACCAGTTGGAAATGTTCTCCAAGGTGTCCTTTTCTTCTCTAACATTCTTGAGTCAGAGACTACTCTGGCTCATGCTCTTGTCTAAGAATAGAGAGAGGAATGTGTTGGGAGGGAGAGTGCAGGGAAGGCCGGTCACCTCCAGCCAGTTGGTCAGGTAGGGACTACTGCATCCTGGAGGTCTGTGCCCTCAGTCCTCACTCACAAATCTCAGCTCCATGTTCTCTCCCATTGGTCAATTCACAGATTTCCCAAGGAGCTGGTGCTAACTTTCAATTTAGAATAAACTACTATATGCGGAACACAAAGAAGACATTTGGAAGGAACAACAAAGACATTTGGAGATTCTTGATTTATTGGTTGCAGAAGTAAGACTCTACTGCACACAAGGGTCAGATTAGTCTAAAATGCTGCCGTCAGCCCAGAGAAACTGTAGGACAATCCGAGAGTCCTGCAGCGAAGGCGGAGACAGCTGTCTCACTAGTCTAGACAGAGAGGGCAAAGCCCATTCTATTGTTGCCCATGTCATAGATAGTGTAATATTCCTTGAGGAAGACGTCTCCCAGAGTCCACAGGGGCTGTCCAGTGGGGGAAGGCAGGTAGGTGGCCTCAATCCCAAGCGTGCAGTAGCCATTGTTCTGAAGAGACAAAGGACATGAGGATATAACATGTTTTGCAGGTAAGAGTCATTCCTCACAGGAAGTTCCCACCCTATATTCCATGACACCTGCAGGGTCTCTGGCTTCTTGTTCACCCTCAGCCCCGCCACTGGTAACTCCCATAGGTGTCCAGATGTGAGCTGGGACATGGAACAGCTGTTTGGGCCCATCCAATCCCATGTCCACGGAGCCCATAGTGCATACGTACGTTGAAGACATAGGCAGAGGGAGGCAGAGGTAAAGGAGATCCACTGATGACGAAGGTGATGGTGGGCATGCTCTGTATGGAGTTGCAGTTCACCACAAACTGAGAGAGGAGAGGCAGAGCTGTAGAGCACCAGGGGACTGGGGGCCCAGACAAAGGCCCCTAGTGCCCCTTTCCCTGTGAGACTTTCTTCCTGACCTTCCAGCAGAGGCTGTTTGAGAGCATGGAAAACACAGCCCAGTTCCCAGGCACAACACTGACCAGGTGCTCTTGCTTTCGTGGGTCTCCCTGAATACATCTCAGCTCTTAGGTTTTGGTTGTGTTGATACGATCACAAAGAGTTACATTCATTCCAGAACAGATTTCTACGCTCAGAAAGTACAACTTCCAGAGAGGAAACATGGGCACAGTCTGTAAAAGCATGCTCTCACGCAATTCTTATCTACGCTTGTGTGCACCTGTCCATGTACTCATCACACACACACACACACACACACACACACACACACCCTGAGGAACCAAGATTTGGTCTGACTAAACTAGACTCTTGCGTGCTGGAGGAGCTAACTGCAAAACTATGAACAAGGGGAGCAGGGGGAGGACAGGAGGCTGCTCAGATAAACCAAAGGAATATTTCTAGGTGAAAAGAAATCTCAGTGGAATGGAGAAATGTGCTATGCCTGGCTCTGTTGCAGACGTCAGATGACACTGGCCACACGAAGATGAAATGTGCTCCTAGAGCCTGCAATGGAACAGCCGCCCCTCCTGACAACCATTCAGCCCCTACTCAGAGTCTGGTTGGTGTTACTCCCTCCCCTCCCCCCTCCTTGTTTTGATGGTTCCTGCAGGAAAGGCCATGCTGTGTCGCCCCCTGTTCTGCCCTGCCAGGGCTTCAGCTCCCCACCCAAACCCTTCTTCCTGTGCTGAGGCTACATCAATGTACAGAGAAATCCTTGGCTTCTGGTTACTCACATCACCATTCTGAGCCTCCTCGGCTCCTGTTGCCTGCAGGAAGGAGTTCATGAACTGCTGGGGAACAGCCAGCACGTAGGTCCCTGTGTCCACAATGGCCTGGCAGCCCTGGGAGCACAAGCCAGTGGGCTGGTTCCCAACGAGAAACCTGAGGGGAACACAAGTACAAGAGAAATCAGTTGCCTCTGCCACATACATGTGCCACATCCACCCTAATCTCCCCAGCCTTGCAGCTCCCACATTCTGCCTCTTCCAGGAAGCCAGGCCACCTATGGGACAGCTGCCCATGTAATGTTGCTGTGCCTTCTTGGTCTGGTAGCCTTTCCAGCTCTGGCTGATAGGTCTGGGGCGGCAGAGCTTATCTTCCTTTATCTTATCTTCCTTTTTCTGTGTCTTATCTTTCTATATCTACCTAAACGAGTCCCAGACAGTGTCAAAGCTGGGAGTCACTTCATAAATACAGTTGGGCATCTGTTATGTGCAAGACACTCTTACAGGAACTATGGTGATAAAAGAGGAGTAAATTGTATTCACTGTTTTTAAAGAGACCTTCTAATAGACGTGAGACAACACCATACATTAAGCTACCACTTAATGTGGTAGCTGGCAATCTCCATAAGGTGGTCCTATGATATTTAGTTCCTGGCTCCTCCTCTATCCTTCCTCTTCAGTCCATGTATATTTTGTGTACTGTTGGAGAAGCAAGGCACTTGGATGTAATGGTGAACTAGACTTCCAACCACTTACCTCTCTCTCTGCTCTTGCACATTGGGCTGGTTGGGCTATGACTTACCCAGAGATTAGGAAATACATGTTGGGTCACAAGCTGGTAAGACTATGGGACTGAAAGAGAGACTGGGCCCCTGAGAGGCCTTTTCAAGGGAGGTAAGAATTCATCTGGGCTTAGAAGGAAGAGCAAGGACACAAGGGCCACTTCAGGTGATATAGTCAAGAGAAAAGGATCAAGAAAGTCACGGCGAGGTGCAAGGACATGGTGAAGTGCGAGCTGCACATCAGGAAGTGGTGGGAAGGCTGTCCCAATAGGTAGGGGTCAGTTGTTGCATGGTCTTGACTACAGGCCAAAGACGTGTATGTTTATCGGGCAGTGATGGACAATTCCTAAGGCTTGGAGGGTAGAAGTAACTGACTCATGATCGTGGGCTGTGGAGTCAGATATGTTGGGCTCAAATTTTGAAATTTGTAAACTGTGTGACTTTGGATAAGTTACTTAGCCTCTGAGCCTTGATTTCTTTATCTGTGCAATGAGATATCCCACCGGTCACCTTATAGTGTTGTAGTGGAAATTGCATGCAATAATACATAAAAAATATTTAGCATAACATTTGGCACATAGAAAATAGCCATGACAGCTGTTACTTTTCCTGATGAAGGATGTGGCAAAGACTGTGCTAATTGAGATAATGAAGCTTCCAGGAACAAAAATATGGTTTCACAGACACCTAGGAATGACCAGTCTGCTGACATGACAAGGGTCAGTGACCAAGTCAAAAAGTTCAGTCAAGAACTAGGTCCCAGAGTTTCCTGAGCTCCAGAAATGATCAACCTGATTCTTTAAGAAGTTTACTCTGTGACAAGAACAGGAAATAGAGTCACATGGGAGGAGCACTCTAGGGGTGTCCATAATCCATAGGAACTTTCCTCTGTACTTACTCATCGATGGCAACCTGCCAGTACAGTTCCCGGGTGACAGGAGTCCAGACAATCTCACCAGAATAAAATTGGGTGTCCACACCTCCCAGGATGAGCTCTCCACCATACTCATAGGTTGGCTGGCTAGGGTGAAAAGGAGAAGAGCATGAGTCCCCACAACACGCATGGCCAGGCAGCTCCTCCCTCCCCTCCACTGTCTGTCTCTCCTTCAGATTCAGTGGAACCATAGGAAGAGGGGTACCATCCTCTGACCTGCTCTTCAGGCTCCACCAGGCTTAATGCATAAGGGAGAGGAGCCTCCTCACAGGAACATTCAGAGAATCAGAGAACTGGAAACACAGACCATGCCCATAAAAGAGGCGATGGGATTGGAAACCAGGCCTGTGAAAACGAACTGTAAAAGCCTCCCAGGGAAACCCTCCTGAGGACAGCGTGAGAACAAGAAGAAACCCCTCAGAGAGTATGTGGAGGGGGCCTGACAGACAGAGATCTCAAGCGGGCAGTGATGGGGATGCTCCTGTCGTGCTCAGGTTGGTAACTAGGCAGCGTTAAGAGGATTCAGGGCTCTTCTGTTCCCTACCCTGGGCCTGCCAGTCATTGAAGAAAGACATTTGGACTCAGGTCCCCTGAAGATCATGTGATTAGGAAGATGGAGCAGTAAGTAAAGTTTGCCACTAAAGTTCAAGGCCAGTAGAGTAAGAAAGTACTGGATTTGTGACCAAGGTATTTGCATTTGAGTAATGGCTACACCCCTATCCATGAGTCAAACTTGCTCAACAGTGACCGCCTGTTTGAGCCTGCATTTCTTTTCTGGAAAAATGGAGCTAATAACAAGATTTTTGAGATGTCATGTGAAGTGATAACTACAAGAACTCTTTTTGGAGTCAGGCATGTTATTATAAATATCATTTCATAATAGTTCTCTTTATTCTATATTTATATTTACTGTATTAAGAAATGGTTGGGGCACCTGGGTGGGTCAGTCGGGTAAGCATCCGACTTTGGCTCAGGTCATGATCTGACGGTTCATGGGTTCGAGCCCCACGTCGGGCTCTGGGCCGACAGCTAGCTCAGAGCCTGGAGCCTGCTTCAGATTCTGTATCTCCCTCTCTTCTGACCTTCCCCTGCTCACTCTCTCTCTCTCTCTCAGAAATAAATAACACATAAAAAAAAAAAGAAATGGTCATATGGCTGTTCTACAGCTCTACATTATGTGAATCTAATACAACAATCCTCACATTTACTGATTAAATGCTGAGGGACTATAGCCCATTTTTAAGAAAAGAGTCATCTTGGGGGACCTGGGTGGCTCAGTCAGTTGAGTGCCCTACTTTGGCTCAGGTCATGATCTCACAGTTCCTGTTTCGAGCCCCATGTCCGGCTCTGTGCTGACAGCTCAGAACCTGGAACTTGCTTCAGATTCTGTGTCTCCTTCTCTCTCCACCCCTCCCTTGCTCACACTCTGTCTCTCAACAACAAATAAATGTTTAAAAAATTAATAAAATAAAGTAAAATAAAATAAAGCCCCCACAGTGCCTCATTCACTGAGCCTTACAGGGCACAGATTCTCACCGAGAGAAGTAGAAGCTGAAGAGGGGCTGGGTGAGCTGTCCTTGCTGCACCATGCTCTGCATGACTGTTGGGCTACTCCCCACTGCCAGGTTGGGGTAGGCCATTCCCAGGATACCATCAAAGTTTGAATAGTAGAAGGGGTTGCTAGGTTCAACCTCACTCAGACCAAACTCCTGGTTATTGATGACGATGTTCTGAACCTGAGATGTGCAGAAAGAAAAGATGAGCAATTCAGGTAGACAGATCCTTCCCAGACTTAGGTGTCCAGGCAATGGAACCTAGACCCTTTTCTAGGGAGAGAAATTTGGCTTCTTTCGTGCTTAGCTCAATCCTAGGATGGGACAAGGAAAAAGAAGGTACAACAGCATCACCCAACCATACGTGCCTTGTAAAGAAGAGTGTGGGTGCTGAGGAAGTGGAGGCCATTTTTTTTTGGAGTCAGGGTTTCCACGTCCAAGAACAGTAAAAGGACAGTGGCTGGTTTGATATTGAACAATCTGTGTGCATGAATGACATAGGAACTGTGGGTGCTTGGTGTAAAGAAAAGAAAATAGCGAAAGGAAGGTCTTCAAATACCCAGAGTGAAGTCATGTGTAGGAGGAAGCAGATGTGCTCCAGGTGGTTGCAGAAGGCAGATGAGACCAAGGGGCAAAGTCACGGGGAGGCACAACGTAAAGAGCCTGCAGCAGTCAGCACTGCTGTGGGGCAATTCTTGTCTTGGGACCAAGGGTTAAATAGATGGTCTGGAGCCTCCTTTCCAACAGTGAGCTTCTGGGAATTTGTATGTAATTAGCAATCTTGGATATCTCTGACAGCTTAAGGCTCCAGAAAAGGGGAGCCAAACTGCAGACCCACAGAAGGATGAGAACAGCACTTACAGTCACGGTGTCATATCCCAGGAGCACAGTCAGGCTGCCACTTCCATAATATAGTGTATAGGTTTGCCCATTGTTTTGGTAGGTGGAGGACATGCTGGGGTTGAACCTGTTGTGATTGGCTGTGCAAAGAGACGATGGAGTGTTAGTGTCAACACATTTTTCAAAATAGTTGGAGGACACTTATCATTGATGGCCTTCCTATGTCCTTCCTTGGTCCATGAGACCAAGACTGAGTTTGGGCTTCAGGTTCAGATCCTTTGTGCTGATGACAACTGATAGACACAGAAAAGTCTGTCCTCTTTGGAAACAGATGTTGCCCCAATTCCTTCCAACCCACCATTTCCTGAGGAATGGGTCAACTCAAAAGTCCAGGAATCGGGGATCACAGGAGAGAGCTGAGGAAAGGGATCAGTATAGGAAGGAACAGAAGCCTTTATCTGCTTTGTTTCTCTCCAGAAATGCAGCCCTTGGGAAATGTAGACCAAGAGCAAGATTTTCAGATGTTCTGAATTTAAGGAGGCTGAGATCATGGATATGCACCAAGTAGTCTGGACTTGGATGCTGAGCTTGTGCTCAATCCTGAGTCTACGCTGCCCTCTGCTCCTTTCCGTGGGTGGGTGGTGATAGCAGTATACTCACAGCAGGCCTGGCTCTGGCAGTAGATGGAAGGCACCCACAGGTTGGAGGAACCCGTGTCAAAGAGGACCAGGAAATTTTGTGGTGGTGTCCCAATGCTGATCTCTCCAAAGTAGTAATTCTGCAAAGAACAGTTTATCACCCATATTAAGCAGCCAAATCTTGTCCTAAGAATAGAGAAGTAGTTGACTCACTAGAAGCCACATTTTGCCCAAATAATTTCCTTGGGAGAGTCAGTAGCTTCTCCTCCCACAAGCTCTTCTTCCCATCTGCAGTCATATTCTCTCAATATCTCCCACTTTTGTCCCTAATTACAAACCTTTGACTAGCTGAGTCTGGCAAAACAATTTCTTCTTCCAAATGGGGTTTCTCTTTTGCAATAAGGTGATACCTCCATGGATTTACCATTTTATGCCCGAACATGCAAAGCTGGGGAAGCAATCACTTTCTTCTTTCCCAGTGTCCATCCACCGTCTCCACATCTCTCTATCTCTTATTCTGTCTCTCTGTCTCTCTGTCTCTCTCTCTCTCTCTCTCTCACACACACACACACACACACACACACACACACCAATGTCTCTTTTTCTCTTCCAATGTTAAGTATTTCCCCACCATTTTCCTCCATCTGGTCACATAGTAGCTAAGGTGCCAGGAAATAAAAAATGAGGGGAAGCATGGAAAGCAAGAGAACTTCACTGAGACACAGTTTGAGTTCTCTATGAATTTTTGGCTAGTCATGTCACCGACCTGCCTCTTCATCCACCATCAGTAGAAAGTAGAAGTTGAATAGGAGATCCCTAGGACACTCATGTAATATCTCACTAAAGATGGTCCATGGGACACCAGTGCATTGAGATGCTCTGAGCAGACACCGCAGTCTCAAGAACACTCAAATACTTGCTCTGAGCACCAGTGTATGTTCCCAGCTGGGGAGATATGTTGCATCTGGAGTCACTGGAGGTTTTGCCTGGCAGCTTTGCATGTGCTTCCCTTCTTTCCCCTGAAGCTCATCACTAGGACTTCCTTTGGGTCTCTCAATTGACTGGAACACGGTCACTTTTAATCTCCTAACCATATAAATGGAGCTTCAGAGAGTGGGCCAGTAATGACAGCAAAGAAGTAAGGAAAGGAAATATGATAGTGTTAAAAGGTCCCAACTCATAAGTTCTCCAGATACTTTCCATAGGAAGGAGAGACTTAGGTTTAGTAAAAAGTCCAAAATCAGAGCTAATGAGAGGTCTAAATGAGTATCTGAGAATGGTTATCAGCCCAAGGGTTATGGATACCACCTCCCCCTTCACTTACATTCAGGTAGTTGGTGAAGGGCTCATAAGCAACAGCATCATTACCAAAACGATACTTGGCAGCTGGGTCAACCTTTGGGTGGTTCTTCAGGAACGTGTCTAGTACACCCTGCTCTTCCATCACCTGGCGGATGGACTTGCCTTTCTTCAGAATGATTCTGCAGAGAATGGGGCAAACAAATGGAGTGACCTTCACCTTCCCCATTAAAGCAATCCCTTCAATATCTGATCTGGGGTTTCCAAACCTTCTTAGTACTCTACTGAAGAAGAGCATCTTATTAGAAATCTTCCTGGATTTTAGTGAGTTCTGACCCCTGCAGTCACTCCAGCATTTCTAGCCTGAAAATACACTATAATATATATTTGGGGCTTTCTGCTTACATATTGTTTCCATAGAATAAATATCTGTTCCTTCCCAGTCCTTCCTCTAAGCTTCATAGATATCATACATCCTTCCTTCTTGGCCAACAAAACACCAACCCACCTTTGATCTCTCTTTCTCTCTCTCTCTCTCTCTCTCTCTCTCACACACACACACACACACACACACACACACACACACACCATCCATCCATTGTAAGTCTTGGCTTCCTTGGTTTTTCAGTTCATGGTACCAAACTATGATCTGACTGCCTATCCATGAGATCTATAGGAGAAGGCCTTTGCTCTACCATAACTTCTGATCCTCCCTCAGGGCCAAAGCTAAACCCCCATACAAACCTTTCCACACCCTCTGAGAGGTGTAGACAAACCAACACCAAGACCAGGATCTTCATGGTGCTGATGTCAATGGCCCACAGACACCTAGGACGCAGTAGCAGACCCAAGGGTTGGGACACACAGAGGGAAATTGGGTCACTCTTTTATACCCTGATTTCCCTGCTCTTTTCATCTGAGAGCACGTGAGTTTCTTAACCTTTGTACCCACTTGTGCCCCTACAGATCCATGGATTCTGTTTGTTTTTCCCTCTGATAATTACCATGGCCTTTCATATTTAATCAATTTAAACAGCAATTAGTGGCTTTACTGATGGAATCCAGAGATTAGGATGTGATAACAAATGTGAAATGCACTGGAGACAAAGGATCCTGGTGCCCACATCTAGTGGGAAATGGGTGCTGGCAACTTCTGCCAAAACAATGGAACAATTTGTGCCTTGGCTCCAAAGTCCATGTGTTGTTTGGAAATTTACAATAGACTCTCCACTTCTTCCATTTTAGTTTCTTGTTCCTCTCCTCAGACTCATCTATAGTCTCCTGTATGCAATTCTCACAGTCCATGACACTCTGATCTTTATTTTTAATTTCTTGGTTCACAATTAGCCAACACTTATGGGATATCTACTTTGTGCTCACCTTTGCACTAAGCTCTAGGAGCACAGAAAATTCAGAAATGGTCCTGGTATGCAAAGTTGGCATCCTGTCAAATGACAGACACATAATCTAATTACAAGGTGATGTGATCACCCTAACATTCACATAAAGCAAGCAGAGACAAGGAGTGATAGATCCTGGTGGAATGAAAGCCTTCAGAGAAGAGGTAACATTTGAGAAGGGATCTTGCCAGATGGTGGATGAGAAAATAAGGAAGGTGGAAAAGCCACTGGAGGCAGAAGCAAAGCCTGGGCAATGGCACCCAGGAGCAAAGTGATGTGATGAAGTCAGAGAACATCATGACCAGCATGGCCACAAGAGCAAATCTCAACGTGGCTCCTTGCAAGCCAAGACCCAGCTGAAGGACTGGCCCTGGGGCTGTGCAGTCCTCATCATGCTAACTGTAGCTCTGGAAATTATTTTCTACTCCAGACCCACAGCAATGGAAAGGACTATTATGCTAAAATAGGAATACTCTTGATTCCACAAAACTGTATTCAAGTAGTTTGTATTCAGTATCCACAGTCTTTTAACTTCTAGTCCATTGAACTATTTATTATCGTGCTTCATACTGATGGAGCACACCTTGGAGCATCTGGATCAAACTCTGGGAGCACAGCAGTAAGTGTCTACATGGACATGACCAGATGGTGAGGCAGACCTGGTATGCTATGCTGAGCAATATGGACTGTATTCCATAAAGAGTTAAGGAACCATTATTTATTTTAATCCTGGAAATGACACACATTTAATGCCTTCTATACACACTTCACTGGTTTCTAGATTGTAGTCTTTGAGAAGCATGTGGTTTTCAAAATGATTCCCTATGTAAAGTTATGGCAGCACGAGAGATTATTGGAACTTTGTCATAAATCTACTCCTGAACACTTTGAGCTATGCACAAAACCCAAAGAGGTTCTAATATCATATTTTTTTCTTTATAGAAAGAAATTCTTAAAAAATTTTAAAATGTTTATTTATTTTTGAGAGAGAGAGAGAGAGAGATACAGAGTGAGAGTCAGGGAGGAGCAGAGAGAGGGAGACACGGAATCCGAAGCAGGCTCCAGGCTCTAAGCTGTTAGCACATAGCTTAACACGGGGCTTGAACTCATGAACCATGAAATCATGACCTGAGCTGAAGTTGGACACTTAACCGACTGAGCCACCCAGGCTTCCCAAGAAATACTTGAATGGAAACATGAAGATTGACAGAAGATATGCTTATACCAGATACATATTTCATTTAACCACTGTCACAACCTTAGCAGCTGATTTAATTATCCCATGATCACATAGTTTATCAAAGACACAGCTGAGATTTCATGTCTGGTTTGTCTGAACTCAACCTGTACATCAGCGCAACCCCTCCTCTAAGCTCAAGGCGCTCATGCTCTCTCTGCTTCAATGAATGCAAAACTGTTGACTTTAACAATAATGACAGATTTATTTTGATTTAATTTTCTGTACAAAAGTATTCTAATTGCTTTTCTTCTGCTCGCCTAGTTTTCTTCCTACCTGCAGAGAAAATGTAACCCTGTCTGCTGCTGCCCCCCAGTGGCAGTATTCCTAACTCAACAAAAACCAAGCATTTGGGAAACTTTTATGTGACCCTTCAAAAGTCAAATGAGAAAGTGACAATAGCTCCTAACATGGTGTCCACAGCTCACCTTCATGTGCGGAGGCAACTGGTGCCTGCTCATTAGTCCTGCCCCCTTGCCCGCCAGCGTCATACGTTATCAGCCGATCCTGGGACTTGATCGCCGGCCTCGGGCCACTTGTCATCCCTTAACCCGCCCAGGCTCCATTGTTGCACTTACCAAGGCTTCTTTGCAGCGAGACTTTAGTACATGAGCTCTCGAAGTCTGATTCCCTCAGCATGAGATATAATGTCTGTGAAGCACAGAGCAGCCACTGCGGGTTCCCAGAGGTACATCATTTGAGTACTTGCCTTCTCTCTCCCGCTAGCGATTCAAGTCTTGGGGAAGCCTGGTTCTTGAAATATCACCCACTGTCCTCAGCCCAGCGGCCTCCACTCAGAATTATCCACCAGGAGAGGGAAAAGGGGAGCAGCATACATAGGCTTCTCCCCCAGTTATCCAGGGGTGCTTGGCTCCTTCTCTTCAAGGTATTGGGTCTATTAAAATGTCATTGCTGTAGCCCCTCCTAGTGGTCCAAGGAGGAAATACATTTATGGATACACATTTCTCTTTTCAACCAACCCATATATATATTTTTTTTAAATCATGATTTCATACTGCTACTTCTGAGTCTAACACCACAGGGTTCATTCTAGCCTTTTCTGTTTTCCTATTTATAACTTTTTTCCTCCGACAGTGAGAAACATGGCCCTTCTTACCCACAGTGGATCTCCTTCTATGTTTAATTCTGGAATACAGACAGCAATTTCAGAATTGCTACCTTACATACCTGTAAAAGGCAAATTTGTTAGAGGCCAGTATTCATCCATAGTTCCTTTATCTTCAGCCTCTCAATATATAGGCAAAATGTCATTTTCCAAAGTGACTAAGGTTTGTTTTCTGCCCTATTTCCTTTGATTGATTATGTTGGTGGTGGTTTTTAATGCTAAGTACAGGTGTCACTGTTTGTGGTTTAATTCTGAATTGCTCTAGCACCACTACAACCATCCTTGATTTTATTTATTTGTGGAATGTGAAACATTCTCCTGGTTCGAAAAGTCAGACACTTTTACACATGTAAATACACATGTAAATACACATGTAAATACGTGACACAAATACGCATACTCAGCTAAGTGTCATCCCCCCATCCTTTGAACCCCGTTCCCGATCTCCATTCTCTCCGCACCACCCTCACCCACTCCTGCAGTTTTCGATTCTATTATTTCCGTGTTTCTCCTTCCTCTATTGCTCTGAGCACAAATGAGCAGTTTTTTCTTACATGTAGGATAGGGTACTACAGATGTTCTTTTGCACTTTTGATCTCTTGACAATAATATAGATGCTGTTTAAATGATGCACTTAGATGACAATGCCAAGAGAGCGTGAATGTAAATACAGAAGAAAAGGGACCCAAGGAAGAGACTTGGAGCTCCCCAACAGAAAGAGATCAAGAAAGGAGAAATCAGCATAGAACACTGTGAAGGAATGACCAGCCAGGCAAAATCAAAACCCGGAAGCATAGTTAAGAAAGTGTGTCAGTGGGGTACATGGTGGCTCAGTCTGTTAAGGGTGTGACTTTGGCGCAGCTCATGATCTCACAGTTTGTGAGTTCAAGTCCCACATCAGGCTCTCTGGTCTCAACCCACTGCAGATCCTCTGTCTCCTTCTCTCTCTGTCTCTCCCCTACCCGTTCTCACACTCACATGCACTTTCTCTCTCTCTCTCAAACATAAATAAACATTTTTAAAAAAGCATGTTGATGAGGACAAAGTGACTACATGTGTCAGTGCTGCTGCTGCATCAAGGAATGTCAGAAGTGAGACTTGACCACTGTAACAGCGTGGGCATCACCAGTGACCTTGGCAAGAGTAGTTCTGATGTATTAATGGGAGAAGATGTTACCCTGGAGTGAAATAAGAGGATTGTGGGAAGCTTCCCTGGAAGAGGTTCCAGCTCTGATCATCAGCAAGGTGAGTATTGTTCAAGGCAGAGAGGGAAGCAACATAAGCCACGCTGGAAAACATCAGCATGGGCTAGACCCAAACTCCCTCCTTCCAAAAACGGCGGTAAGGGAAAGTGAACTTGAAAGGCAGAGCTGACAATCACATTGCTCAAGTTTTCAAGAAAAGAACTCTAGGGAACTCAGATGGATTCTTGTGTTTCCAGTTTATTCAACAGAAAAGAGATTAAGTCAGTGTGTCTCCCGGCTTTGCTCATACCCGTGAGTGGCTTATGAATATCTGGGTAAGAGCAGCTCCTGTCAGAGAACTCACAAGAAAAGGTAAGGCCTTTCCCCACCTTCTGCTTTCAACAGAGCTTAGGCTCCTTGACCCACAGCAGGGTTTTCTGAGTTTTCTTTCTTTAGAGAGAGAGCACTTGTTGGAAGGGTCATCGAACTGACAGAGGAATCGCTCCCATTAATGGGAACACAGGGGTTGTCAAAAGCAAGATGAGTGTGTCCTGGGGCTAGATGATGGGGCCAAAGGGTGGCTTCCTGCTTTTGGCTTCTGTCTAAAGACCAAAGTACCCCACCAGGTGGTCTGTGTTCACCTCAGATGTGGTGGCCTCGCCTCTAAGGGTCTTGGCCTGCCCGTCAGGAATGACTGTCATATTTCCAGAGGGGTTAGTCATCATTTCAGGGGTTACAACCCTCTTTCCAAGGGGCACGATCTTCTCTCCGGGGGACTTAGTCTGACTTTCCATAGAAACCATAATGGTCTCTCCAAAGGCCTCAGTCTTCCCTTCCACAGCTACCATGTACTTTCCAAAGGACATAGTTTTGCCCGGAGGGGTCACAATCTCACTTTGGTGGCCTCTAGTCATATCTGCAGACTTCCTAAGGGTGTTGGAAGCCGTAGACTTTCCTCCTGAGGACAAAGGTCCCATTTCACTGGTTACGGTTCGCCTTGCAGGATCAGTTCTTGACAAACTCATAGCAGGTGAGGGCCAAAATTTTGGTGAAGGAGTTGAGCTGAAGTCTGGAGGAAATCATTAGAACAGGGTCAGACTCCCACCGCTTCCTTCCCATCCTGTTAATTACTGGGAGGACTACAACCCCTCTGGCCTGAAGTACTCGCTCCCCAAATCCAGAACCAAAGGATTTCATAACGCACCTACTTGGGAGCATAGGTAAAATCCCACCACGTTGAAGCCCTGCTCCTTCACCTCCTCATGTTGACCTGATCCCAGGAACCTAAGGACACTCAGCAGACCTACATTTCTGGGGAATGACCCCAAGAAGCCTGCCAGTTTTCTATGCATAAGGCCTGACTTTGACCTCACTGATGACACCTTCAGCAAGACCTTGCTGCCTCCAGGGCCTAATGACAGAAACTTCCTGTGTCCCCCATGGTAGAAGGCACCAGGCCCAATGCAGAGGGCAAGGAGGCCACTCTGGACAGCATTTTGTAAAGAATTGGGTTGCATTCCCCTCCCTGCCCTTGACTAGCAAGTGTTGTCTTTCTGAGCCCCAGTGTCCTTGTCCATAAAATGATGGTTATAAATCATCTCAAAGGATGTTTCAGCTCTAGCATGCTGGATTCCATCTCCTAACTACCAGGGCAGTCTCTACTAACAAAGAGATATCAACAGAAATCTGACTTCTTTTTCTGGCTCTTGTCCCATGAAAACAGGAGGAAGCCACAGAGAAATAAACTGACGTATGTTGAGTGCTAACATTGAGTCAGTAGTTTTCATTCCTTATCTCATATAGTTCTTATAATAATGTCCTCAGTATGAGGATCATTCCCATGTTACAAATAGGGAAAACAAAGCTCAGAGGGTCAAATGGAGCGTGCCTCTAAATCCAGAAAATGGACTGGCCTAACGTCAGAGTTTATTCTCTTCCTTCAGTGTCATACTGTCCCACCAAAGTCTTCAGATCTAACAGAAGGCACCCACCCAGAGTCTGGCTATACAACCCCCAGCCCCACTTCCAAGCCATAGCTACTTACCAGCTTGCACCAGAAAACTATGCAATGTGGAGACAAGGGGGAAAGGGCCAGCACCACAGAAAGTGCCCTTGACATCATCCAGGTCCAATGTCCACACCATGGCTCCCCCCAGATTCTGTCCTTTTATGAACATTGCCTGAAAAAGTAGTAGTCAGTCAACCTGCTATGCTGGCCATCCCCCAGTCTGGGTGCAATGGCAAAACACTGAAGATGGACCATCAGAAAACACCAGTAGCATGGTTGGCAGTACAGCCTGGATCTGAACCTAGCCTTTACCACTTATTAGCTAAGGGATCTTGAGGAGGTCACACAAAACTTTGGCTCATTTATACAAAAGCATTTCCGGTATTTTTAGGAATCAAAGAATTCCTACATGTATATGCGACAGCATGGATGGGACTTGATGACATTATGCTGTGTGAAATAAACCCATCATCACAATAGGATACATATTGTATGATTCCACTCATAGGACGTACTTAGAGTAGTCACATTCACATGATTGGAAAGCATAGTGGCGATCACTGCTGGGGCTAGGGGAGAAGGGACTGGGGCTTCAGTTTGGGAAGATGAAAACATTCTGGAGATGGGGCGCCTGGGTGGCTCAGCTGGTTGAGCGTCTGTCTCATGATTTCGGGTCAGGTCATGATCCCAAGGCTGTGGGATCAAGCCCCACGTTGGGCTCTGCACTGAGCATGGAGCCTGCTTAACATTCTCTCTCTCTAAAAAAAAAAAATGTTCTGGAGATAGATCGATGGTGGTGATAGTTCCACAACAATGTGACTGCACTTAATGCACTGAACTGGACACTTAAAAATGGGCCAAATGGCAAATTTTATGTTTATGTATATTTCACCACAATTTTAAAAATGATTTTTAAAAAAAGAACTCCTACCAGTAAAATATTTGGATCAAAACCTTGCACATAGTAAATGTCCACAAATAATAAAAACGGTCTTACCAGGATCCCAGTGCTAATCATTATCATCATCACGCTAAGAAACAGATATTGCTATATTATTTAAAAAATCACTTCCACATACCGTATATCATAGTGATACCATAAAGAAGAGATAAAGCAGGTAATACTGTACCCTTTCCACAGATAAGAAAATAAAGGCTTTTGTTCATAATTTTTTAAACCTCAGATATAGGGGTGCCTGGGTGATCCAGTCAGTGGAGTATCTGACTCTTGACTTCAGCCCAGGTCATGATCTCAGGGTCATGAGATTGAGCCCCCCATCAGGCTCCGTGCTCAGTGTGGATTGGGATTCTCTCTCTCTCCCCACCTCTGCATCTCTCTCTCTTAAATAAAATAAAATAATAAAGTAAAATAAAATAAAATAAAAATTTTTACAAACCATTAAAAAAAAAACCTCAGCTATAACTAAATGGCAGGGTTTAGACCCAAATCCGGGCTCTATTACTACTTTGCTTGTATTCTCTGTCACAGGTGATGGAAAAGACAAACTCCATCCCATCCAAATAGCTACATGACTTGGCCAAATCAGTTGGTACCTTTCTAGGATTTATGTTCCCCAAATGTAAAACAAGAAGAAGGAACCCAATTATAGGTAAGCTGAAATTGCCAAGATTCGGAGATTTTATGCTGCTTGCAAAGCACCAAGTTAGCCACCAGTTTACATGTGCGCACACATGATCTCTGGATCAGAGAACAGACCATTATTACTCACAGCAAAAGACCAATCAGAATAGCACTTTGACTTTGCTTCCCATGCCCCAGGTGCCCAAAGAATGACATGGTGAAGGCCAGATATACACCTGCATGTGCAGTGAGGTCTGCGGCACAGAAGGATCCTGAAACTATGAGACTTGAGCTTACATAGGACAGCTGGCAAATCAGACCCTTCTCCCCTCCGGAGAGTTTGAAAGCTTCACTGGGATGTAGACAAGTCCTCTCTGGAGAGGGGACTTCTATAGTCTCTGAAAGTCAGCAAAGGCTCTGGGGGAAGAGGGGAAGGCAGCTTTCTATTGTTATCATAGCTGGTCTGTTTCTTTTGCTCAAAATGCCCAGACAGGGCAGCATCACTGAGAAATCCAGGGATAATTATCTCCCACTGATGACCTCTGAGGTTTCTTCCAGCTCTGGGATTCTGTGATGCAATCCTTTAATCACCCTCCCACAGGGCTCCATTCCCCTCTAGCTCTGCAAGGCATGGTAGCTGCCCCTCAAAGCGAAAATACCAGGCCTGCTGGTCTCAGGCTTCCCCGGACATGCACAGGTCAGTGCCCTCTCCCATGTCCTGTGGGTCATATATTGAATTCCATCCAACTGGGTGATTCCATTGAGTCACTGGAATTTTCTGTGTGTGTCCTTGGTTCCCAAACTGGAATAAGATCCTGGGGGCTGAAGGCCATGCTTTCCACCTCTCTCCTTGCAGCGGGCCTCCCCCAGTGGTGTGCACAGATAAGGTACGTGGTGGATCTTCACAAATACTTCCTGGTCACCTGTGCTCTCTACCCCAAACTTCCTGAAAAGAACATCAAGCCCCCGTCGCTCCTGTATCACTGAGAGGAGACTGTGACTTCTCTCTAATGAAACCCCATATCCAGGCAGTTGCTAAGTCTTGACAGTTTCTCATTCAGACACTACCTCCTCTTGCAACCACCTGGTCCCGCCCTCAGGATGTCCCTGGCACACCCCCGAGTCCCTCTGAGCTTCCCAGATGCCAAACCGGTTACAGCGGGATCACAGAGGAACATAGTAAAAAACAGTTCCCAGATTCTAAGACTTGCAGAATATTCAGGGATGCATTTATCAAGTCTCAGGGGGTTCCAAAGGAGAGGGAGGTTCAGAAATCACCAAAGCATGTGATTTCTGTTTTAATTCCATATACAAACCTTGCCAGACTCAATTTGTTTAACATTGCTTGCATGGGACGAAGGGGTGCTCACAGTTAGTTTCTAAAGGTTTCAAACTTGCAGGTCTTACACCTGCACAGAAAGCTGATTTTGCCTTAAAATGCCTGCAAGAAGAGGTCCAAATACCTTTGCCCGCATTCAGGTCCCTCTATAAACTGACTTGCACTTTGCTGTCGTCTCTTACACTTTACAAAAATTCTCTGCCCCACCCAAATTCTTCTTTGAACTCACTTTGAATGCGCTTTCAGCACCCACTGAGCCTCTCTCCAGGTCATTATCTCCTCTTGCTGCTCTCTTCCCTGAGGAAGCCCTCCCTGGCTTTCCTACTCCTGACACATATCAGTGATATTCATGGAGCGCTTAGCATGATCTTCCTCATATTGGTATTTATCCGTTATGAAGTTATCTGGCCCAAGCAGCACAAAAGAAACTGTTGCCAAAAATCTGGGTAAACCTAGGGAAGTCATTTCTCCCCTCAGAATGGAGACTCCTTTTCTTCCAAAGAAGAGGGTAGGGGCGCCTGTGTGGCTTAGTCAGTTAAGCATCTGACCCTTGATTTCGGCTCAGGTCATGATCTCTCGGTTTTTGAGTTCGAGCCCCACATTGGGCTCTGTGCTGACAATGCAGAGCCTGGTTAGGATTCTGTCTCCCACTCTCTCTCTGCCTTGCCCCCACTTGCTCTCTATCTCTCTCCTTAAAAGTTAAAGAAGAAGAAGAAGAAGAAGAAGGAGGAGGAGGAGGAGGAGGAGGAGGAGGAGGAGGAGAAGGAGAAGGAGAAGAAGAAGAAGAAGAAGGGGAAGAAGAAGAAGAAGGGGAAGAAGAAGAAGAAGAGGAAGAAAAGGGTTGGTAGACGGGATTAGAAAACTCCAGTTAGGTCAGGTATGACTGAAACTCACCTGATCTAGTCAACTTCATGTTTTCATCTCTTCCCAAGGACACACACACACACACACACACACACATTGTACAGATAAGAGCCTCATGGAAATCAGAGGGAAACTATACGCTGGAAGAAAGGACCATGGTCTTACCTTGTGTCTGAAGCTGACGACATCATCATAGCCAACCCACATGTGCCCCTTGTAGGCATATGGGACACACTGATCATCCACCCAGCGCTTCATCGCTTTCTGGAGAAAGGAGCAAATCTACCAGGGGGATCACCGTTAGTTCTGGGAAGTACCATGGAGACAAGCACCAGCAGGCAAATAGCTCTTTTCCCAGTGACAACGAATCCAAGAATCCCTAACCAGGGAATGAGAAGGGGCAGACCAAAGAGGGAGGGGAAAGCCAGGCACAAAGGACCTCCTCTCATTTCTGAGCAAATTCCTTCTAAAATATGTTCCTATCTCTAGTGTCTGTGGCGGAAAGAGAGAGAGAAACAAGGATTGGCTGACATCCTTAGAAACCAAATCAGGGTTTGCTAAATAATTCCAATATCAAACTACAAACGGTAACCTATCTGACCCTTGACCAAACCCGTATCTTTTTCAAAGAGTTACCGTTAACAAACCTCTCCTGTCTTTAGAAATCAGCACGAAGGGGCCCAGTCTCGGAGGCTGTCCAACTAGCTTGTGACCCTCTAATTAATTTAAGGTTTCTCAGAGGTAAGATGAACTGGGTTGTTACAATCAGTCAAGCATGTGGGCATTGACTAGGTGCCTGGCATTGTGCTAGAAACCATATGCTACAAAGAAGCAGAAGTATTCAAGGGGGTTGCAGAAGTTAATGTCTGAGGCTTTTTCCCCCTTTCCTCTCCTCTCCTTTCTTTCTTTCTTTCTTTCTTTCTTTCTTTCTTTCTTTCTTTCTTTCTTTCTTTCTTCCTTCCTTCCTTCCTTCCTTCCTTCCTTCCTTCCTTCCTTCCTTCCTTCCTTCCTTCCTTCCTTCCTTCCTTCCTTCCTTCCTTCCTTCCTTCCTTCCTTCCCTTTCTTTCAAGGTTCTGCCTATCAAACATCTCTTTGGTCTATACAGTCTTTCAAAACCATTTTTTCAACTATGCCATCACGCATAACCGCACTTACTGGAATAGCAGGAAACATCTCTATCCAGTCCGACTGCACCTCCACTGCTACCTGAGGCACCCCCACACACCATGTGCCTCCGTACCTGCCATCCTTGGCCTGCAGGGCCCTTCCCTCCTGGCATTCCTGCCCATCAGGATCATTCCTGTGCTCCAGAGCCCTGCTCTAAAGCTATCTGCTCAATGAGACCTTTCCAGATCCCTGTGCCTCTTACTGTCCTCTCTTGTGTTTTATAGTCCCTTGGGTCCATGTCTCTTTCCTTCACTCAGTAGCAAGCTTTGCTGAGATGGGGATTCAGGGAGTGGGACTGGGGTAAGAGGAAAGAGCCTGTAGTAGAGGAGACCTTGGAATTGCTTCAACATAATCTCATAGTGGGAGGGAGAGAGTCAAGGAGCAGAGATGAAACAAGATGGCCCAGGAGCGATTAGAGATTGACGCTGGTGCGGCATGAGTGATGGTGGCAGAGGAGGGGAGGAGATGATACTATTCTTTCACTTTTGCAAATATTTGAAGTTATATATAATTCAAGTACTAACAGTTCTTATTTAGGCCAGAAAGTAAGTCAGGATTGACTTGTATAACCATTAAGATTCTCTCTAGGGGTGAAATACCTGTCCCCCTTCATTTAGACTTCACCCAGCCCCTCATCCCTTACAAGGACCTCAAACAACTTCTCAGATAAAGAAGAGGGAAATATCTCAGATAGTGGATTTCTCTTGCCCTATCCAGTCAGCACAGAGCACTGCACCCCCACTCCTACCTGAAGCGCCCTCGCACACCATGGGCCTCCGCACCTGCCATCCTCGCCCTGCGGGGCCCTTCCCGCAAACTACCTCTTTGTCCTCCAGCCGTCACCCTTGCCTTTGCCCAGTTGTCTTTGCTCTTCCCCGACAGAGGACGGAGGAGCCCTGACTAATAGACAGAGGTCCCTATTCCCGTCACCTCATAATAAGCCAAGAAACCATCTTGCTTGGTGTACTTTCCCGAAAGCGCAGCTCCCTGGGCTTTGGCCCGTAGCCCATTCTTAGAGGCTTCAAGGAGGTTAAAGGTCCGTCCGTAGGTGGGCAGCCCCATGAGGAGCTTCTCTGCGGGTGCCCCCAGACTCCGCCAGCATCTCACGGCATGTGCCTGCAGGTGCGAAGAGCACAAACCCCTCCGTGTTACTGAGAGCCAATGGCCTGGGCCCAGGGGCGGGTGTCTGGATCCCTCAAGATCTTTCCTTACCGAAGATTTGGAGTCTCCAGGCACAGAGAAGAGGGGGCTATTGTGTCCTGTGAACTTTTCCCAGCTCCCATGAAAGTCATAAGACAAGACATTGATGAAATCCAGGAGTCTGCAAGGGCAGCAGGGGGAGGTATGGAGACGGGGCTACCTCGATTTTCAAGTCAGATCGCCCTAGGACTAATGAGCCGACTGGCTGTGCGTTGGCCACTCGAGCTTCTCCCCCCTTTCGGCCTGGGGTGCCCGCCCATCTGTGCCATCCACTTGAGATGTGTCACCGCAGAAAAATGCTGGTTAGGATAGGCGTGCATGAGGACCCCGGCCGTTTCCATGGAAGTAGATGGCAGTCGGACAAGAAAACACATTCACGGCTGACACAAGGGCCAACGGAGGTCGCCTAAGTTGTCATGAGGAAGGTGGTACTGCCCCATGGCAGCTAGAGAGCTTCCATCCTTCCATCCTTCCAGACACCAGTGAAGCCCCCTCTTCCAGAACACTTTCAGGATGACCAAGTGCAACTAAGTACTTCCCAGGTCACCAGTGCACCGGTGCACCAGATTCCATCATTCAATTTTAATCTGGCCATTGGCCTCCGTACCCTTGCTCTCCATTTTAGAGCTGAAGCAGTTGAGACTCTGAGGTTACCTGACTGGCCTCAGGTCACCCAGCTGGCCTTCCTGGCTGTTAAGGCCAATGCTGACAAACTCTATGTCCCATGGGGTCCCTCCCTTTTGTCCCCACGCCGAAGCCAGGCTCCCCGGCGTGATCACACACCGAAACTCCCCCATCCTCTCTCTTGTTCTGCATCGGCCTTCCTGCCTCATCTGTAAATACTTGATTCCTGAGCTTCAAGAAAAGTAGCCCAGAGCTGGCATGTCCAGAAAGAGTAAGTTATGAGTGATCTTTTGTTTAGCTTTGTAACTTTTTTGCAGAGCCCCCCACCCCCACCCCCACCCCACCACGCTCTGAAGGCTAGACCTGGTTGGGCATTCCTCGTTTTGTTTTTGTGGCAGTGGCTGCTGACTCCTCGGCCTCTCTGATGTCAGCCACATGCCGCACGGTGTGTGTCTACGCCTGTACCCGGGGACAGCAGAGGCTGGGCCACCTGGTAGTCTCTCCTGTGAGACTCAGTAAAGGGCTTTGCAGAAGTCTCTGCTCACGATGAAGTGACTGTGGCCATTGGTTCTACAACCCCGTCCAGGCTCCTAAAGAAACTGATCCCTGTCCCCACCTATGTTCCTCCTCTGCCCCTCCCCCCCTCCCCAAATAGCGCCCGCTCATGGAGAGCTCACAGGCAGAGTGCCTGTGCAGCGCCATGGTTCTGATTCACTCCCGTCCCACCAGGCAGCACCCACTCACTTTCCCAGAAGGCGCACGTCATAAGCTGTTCTGATGATCTGTTCGTCCCCAGAGACGGCAGCAGAGAGCAGCAGCTTGGGACGCCTGGTAAGCTGCGCCTCCTTCTGGAAGGCAAACAGGAGTTCCTGCCAAGAGAGAGGCGATGCAGGCACTCAGACAGAAAAGTCAGGGAAAGAAAGTATGGTCCAGAATACTTTTATTTACAGAGCCCCTTGAGCCAGGCTCTAGGGACATGGAGGTGAGTCAGACACAGCCCCTGCCCAGGCTCATGAGAAAGGCAGCTGCCGGGAGCCACACCGGCCTCTCTGGATGGCAATCACAGCAAGGAAGTGGCAATATTTGCAGCTCCTACCATGAGAAATGAAAACTGGTATCTCCTTCTGCTACTATTGGCTCATGTTGGATATAAGCCTGCTGATATTGACCAGGCCTCACAATATTCCATATCAGACCCATATTCTGAATACAGATACCTCATAAGGAAAAGCATATTCCTGCCTTTACAAAACAGATTTTAGATGAAAGTTCTATGGGCGATTGTCAAAAGGCTCTTCCTATGGGCCTTGAAGATCCGAGACTTAGGGGGTTAAGAACACAAGAATTACAATTGAGCCTGGCCCTGAAACCAAGGGCCTATTTTGGGGTTAAGAGCAAAACATAGTTACCATATTTATCTTTGCTAATTGGTGAAACATAACAGTCCCTTCCTCAAGGTCTACTTTCTTCAAACACCCTCTCTTACACTGGCAGCTGGGATGAGGATAGATAAGAGTAAACATAACCCAGGGGCAAAAGACTGACCCATTCAGGGCCCCCATGTTAGTCTCCACAAACAAACCAATTCAGAAACATTCATCTTCTTGAGAGCCAGACAAAATACTCCTAATTTATCTATATACAATTTGACCTATATGTTATCCTGTTTTTCACTAAGAACATTCTGTTATTTCCTTGGTTGGAATAATTCTGCAATTGATACCACAAAAGGCCTCCCATTGTAAGAAATTCCTTTCTATGACTTCATCTTGTTGCTGAACCTTTAAATAAAGACACGAAAACTGACAGGACAGAGATGCCTGCCTGGTGATCAGAAAGAATCTCGGGGCTCTCTCACTCCCTCGCCGACACCATCCATCCTTCAGGGACCCCTGGACCTGTCAGAGCCGGCCTCTGGCAGGCAGCCTGGAGCCAATGAGTAAGTGACTTAATAGAGAGGTGGCCAGGCAGGGTCGGGAGCACAGGCTGCCTGAGGGAGCCCAGGAAGCGCACAAAGGAGGCATCACTAGGGCTGCAGTGTCGAGCAGGACCCAGATGTGACAGAGAAAAAGAGCCACCACAAGGACCCTTGCTCTTTGGTCCAACACCTCTAGAATGGCAGTAAGGGAACGTTCTGCTACCGCTCTCCTGCCCCTGTCCCCACCTGGCCTTCTGCTGCTCCCACACCCTGAGCCCAGATATGTCCAAAGTAGAATCATTTCTGAATTCTGCAGCTGCCAGACTTGGCCTTACTTCAATTAAGAGGAGAAAAGTCCATCGGTCATTCCTGGGACTGCCTCTTACTCCAGGGTACAAGAAGAAGAGGTCCAGCCCATCAAAGTTATGTGTCCTCAGGAGGGATATAACGGAATCAATAAACCTTTCCCGGTTGGCTGATGTGGAGAGCATAGTGGTGAACCTGCAGGAGGTGGGGGTGGGGGTGGGGGTGGGGTGGGGAGGGTTGAGGAAGGTTTTCCTCAGAACCGCTACCTCCCCAAAGCCCCTTGGTTTGCACCCTGCAGAGGGCCCAGAGACAAAGGCAGGTCTTTGAAATTCTCAACCCTTCCTAAAAGCCCCTCCCAGCCCTGGGGGGCTAAATAGCCAGGAGTGGGGAATTCAAGTAACAGGGAGGGGAGGCAAAGTCTCACCTGGATGTGCCAAAGTTCCACCCACCAATGGACAGCAGGGTTTTCAGCTTCCTGTTCCTGTGACGTGGGATAGAGGGAGGTAAGCTGGGTCCCTCCAGTGGGCCCTTGGGGAGCAGTGGAAAGTTAGGGGGGCGGGGAGTGAAAGATGAAGCCAGGTGGAGGGAAGGAGAGAGATGAGCAGAGCAGAGAACACGGAAGAAAAGGAACGAAAGGAGAGGAGAACACTCAGCCCAGGCATCATCACAACCCGACCTCCCAGGTTGTCCAGAGTCCACCAAGCTCTCCCACATCTCATGATGCTCTCATGCAGAGGAAAAGAAGAAGTCTAAAAATGTTTCTCTTCACTGTTTTCTTAGTCAGCAAATATTTATGGAGCAATTACTATACACCATTGATTGCTTTAGGTGCCTGATTGTGATACAACAGAGAATAAGACAGACAAGCCCTGATCTCAGGGAGCTTGTGATCTAGTGACATGGGATTTTTACCCTGGCCATCTATAACCATTGGCACAGTGACAGACCTCTCCCCGGACAGGGGGAGAACCCAAGAGTTCTGGGGACAGGAATACAAGCACTCACTGAGCACCAGTTCTGCGCAAGGCACTCACCTAACCGCTGGTCTGCAAACATATAGAAGACACTGCCCCTTCCCTTGGGGGCCTCTCTACCTGGGGAAGGGGGGGAGTGCAGATGACAAATGGTAACAAAAACACTAGCAGTTGGGAAGCATCTGTGATATGCGGGCCCTCCTTGAATCCCTTTTTTGTGTGTGTGCATTTTTTAAACATTTTTTAAAAGTTTATTTATTTTGAGAGAGAGAGAAAGCTCAAGTTTGGGAAGAGCAGGGAGAGAGAGACTCCCAAGCAGGCTCCATGCTGTGAGTGTGGAGCCTGATACAGGGCTCAAACCCACAAACCATGAGATCATGACCTGAGCTGAACTCAGATGCTAAACTGCCTGAGCCACCCAGGTGCCCCTCCTTGAAACATCTTAATAGCATTAGTGCATGAACTCCTCCCCACTGTATTGAAGGGTGAGCTGGGGGTTGCTAGGCAGAGGCAACAGAGAGTCAAGGGGGCAAGAATGAGCTCAGGGTGTTTATTCACCAGGGAATTCTCGGGCAGGGATGCCCCTGAGCCCCACTTGAGAGGAGGCTAGGAGCACAAGAATCAGAAGGGAGTTGATGAGTTACAAGAGAAATGGGCGTAATTTTCTTCGGTCTGTAAAATCGAAAAATACGGTCCCCA
Source organism: Hyaena hyaena (assembly GCF_003009895.1). Taxonomy (NCBI): domain Eukaryota; kingdom Metazoa; phylum Chordata; class Mammalia; order Carnivora; family Hyaenidae; genus Hyaena; species Hyaena hyaena. The sequence goes on along the minus strand of NW_024081626.1, from coordinate 101,533 downwards.
CATGCAGTCTGAACGCACCTCTCCTTGAGCCTGTTGAACTCTGGATAGGTAATTGTCTCATCCTGGAAACCCTTAGCCACGATCCGATTGTCATTCATTGAGGCAAAGGCAAATATCAGGTGGGTACAGAGAAAGGGGTCCAGGTCACGGGGCAAGATCAAGGCGGGGCCGGGTCGACTCTGAGCCCAGCCGGCAAAATAACACACCAGTTTGTGGGCAGCACCTGGCAAGGGAGAACACGCATTAGTTGGCAGAGACCCAGGGAGAGGATGGAGCTCAGCTTCCACAGAGCAGTGTGAACACAGCCCAAGAGGCCAGGCCACCATAACGTCCCCGTCCCCCCGTACAAACACACCCCAAAGCTATACTGGGGTCTGATACCCCCTCCACCCAACTGCTGAGGCCCATGGGGGAAAAGAATGCCTTATAAAATCCTGATCAGGATGGATCCTCAAGTCTGGACCCTGCCAATACAGTGACAAGTGGCAGGTTCCTGAAACTCTTCTGCTGAACTGCAATGGATGAACCGTGTCAGGGGCCAGGGCAGGGAGGGGCTGCCGGAGACACTCAACACAGCACTCCCCAGCTGGAGGAGCCCCCTGCTCCGGAGAGGAGGACACCATTTCCTTACCATCGTGGTGTCTCAGCACGAGAAACAGCCCTGCAGGAAACAGAGGATGGAATCACACTCCGATTCACATGCACGCCCCGAGTGACACGCCCCAGCCCACCCTCCGGTCTCCCAGTGCACCGGCCATCCGGCCCCAGAGCCAGATACAGATGCACAAACGGCGACACCCTCCCTTCACTTGTTTCCTCTTCTCCAAGTTGAGCCAATGGAGCTGAATCTGTCAAAGCTTTTATTTAACCCCAGCGAACACCACGTGGATACACACATGCTCCGCATAGGAACAGCGACGACTTAGAAGTAAGTCCTAGCGAAAGCCATAGGCCAGTGGTTCTCACCCCGGCTGCAAGTATAAAAAGCGATTCTCTGGTTCCTCCCCTGGAGATTCTGATTTCACTGGTCCAAGGTGGAATCGGGCATAAAGATATTTAATGGGCAGCTGGATTTGAGAACCGCTGCTCAGACGACTCCTGCCTGGGCCCCTCTGTCTCTTCACCGCGTCCCATCCCACCTCCACCTCAGCTGGTCCCTGAGTCCTAGGCTGCTTCTCAGGTGCTCGAGAGGCGATAACCGTAGGAAGCCTATTGTCTTCTGGACTGAGCGACATGTAGGGGCCGGGGACTGCCATACTCACCAACCCACAGCAACAGTCTCCCCATCTCAAAGGTCTGAGAGCTGCAAGGGCTTGAGTCGCTTTATAGGAACTTCCCTGGACACAGCCCCCAGACAGTGCTCGCATAGCCTGGCTACACACACACACACACACACACACACACACACACACAACCAGGGCGGTGATGAATGGGCTGCCGAGTCACAGTGACCCCAGCGCCCCCCCGTCCTCCCTCAAAGCCAACAAAGCAACAGCTAAGTCTCACACTGGCACACGGTGGGTGTCCGCCACGGGCCATGGCCAGGGCAGGGCAGTGTTCAGCCCAGTTCCTGGGATTCTTGCCACAGAGACTGAGTATGAGGAGGACACACTATGTGGAGGCAGTCATTCCATTGTTAGCAGATTATTAGTTAGGGAAAGCAGTGGGATATAAAGTTTAAAAGTCCCAGCCTTGGACCCAGGCAGGGCGAGGTTTGAACCTCCGCGTTACTTAGCTCTGTGGGCTTCAGCTTCCACACTCGTAAAACAGCCCCTATGGTTTTATAGGAATCAAAGGGCTCAGTGAACGGTAGCTGTTACTAAGGATGCCGAGACAGTTGCTCAGCAGAGTGGGTTCTCCAACTCACATATGACACTCGCCAGGTAGGTCATGTAAATGGGTAAAGTGGACACTTCATTAGAAGGATAACAGTCCAAGCCCACTGATACCCACCAACTAAGATGAAGCCTCTTGTTCAGGAGACAGTAGAGATTGGTGTGAACAGGGACAGCATTCTGAGGAACCCCTAATGGTTGCCATATGGTGAAATAGACTCAGCGTTGGAAGGTCCCTCAGTTTCTCAAGAGAAGACAAAAATCTGAATTCTTGTGTGGGTTAACCATGTTTGAGCCAGTACAGGAGCCAATGCTGAGAATGTGTTATGAACCTAAGGAATTTAAGGAATACAATTCTGGACACCTGAGAGCCAATATTTTAAAAATACAACAATAACAATATGAAGGATAAACAAAATAGATCTGTAGCCAGATACTTTCATGATCCGCCAGTTTCCTTTTCCTGCTATGGAGGATCTCAGATCATGAGTAGGTCCCATATTTCAGGATCGGAATCTCCATCATGGAGGACCAGAAATCGGATGCTCGTCTTCTCAGAGACTGTCGCTGCTCACCTCATCCACATGTCACCGAGGTACTTAACCAGATGTCAATATAATAAAATACATGGCGAAATACAATGGCTAGTGGTTAAATTAGCTTCATGTCTAGTATGAAGAAGCCAGGAGGATCCATTTTTTAATCAGAAGATTGCTTGGATATCATGGAACAAAAACAATAAATGTTATAGGATGTTTAAAAGGATGTTTCAGTAAAATTCTAGGCAAGCCTGATGGAATCCCCACCTACAAGAGACTGTCTCCACTTGTTCATGCATTTTGCCTTGCCTTAAGTACTCAATAAATACTTGTTGAGCACGTGCCAGGCCCTGCTACTCTAGATGCAATGGCCATCAAGACAGTTTCTGCTCTAGGGGAGCTTCTAGTCTAGTGAAGAGATTGATCGGACCCCCGAGTGTATGTCTCTCTCTTGGAGACGTATGCAATCTCTTTCATCAATCTTGGATAGTTGCAGTGGGGGGGAAACGAGTTTTATCACCAAATAAACTTGAGATGCAGCTCTTACTCTGCACCATCAACTGGGGCCACTTGCGTCCCACCTGCCTGTTCAATGCCACCCTCCATTCCTTGGGCTAATAGTAACCTGAATCAGGAAATAATTAAGCCTCCTGAGGGCAACACTGGATTAGGTTGGGCAACAACTTGTACCACTGGCTACGTTACCCTTGGTGTGGTTTCTAACACTAATGACCATACTCTCATTTGTTTCCCAATCTCTAGCCCAGGTCACCTAATTCTTGTTAATGGGTCCCTGCATTAATTTTTCTTCTTATTCTGTAAACTGTAGGCACTACAGTTGTTCTCCAGGGCCTGGGTCCTGACTCAGTCTTGCCAGGCACCTGGGGCCTTTGCAGGCTATCTTTTAAGAACTCCTTCATGTGAATGCCTGCCCTCTCTCTACTTCTGAGCGTCCCTCATGCCACCTCCTGTCCCCCAGATTCCATATCATTGAGATTTCCCACTAGGTTTGTGCCCTTCCATCCTGAATCCTTCCAGGAGGCACTAGTTCCTAATGCTGTCTCCAGACAGAGCTAAATCTGCCTGCCAATCTGCACCGTCTTCATCTGTACCTGGGTTAGTCCTCTGGATCCTATTCTGCTGCTATGGGCAAGGTGGGATCTCAGACCTTACCGTTCCATGCCTTAGGATGACTACAGATGCAGAGAACACTACAGAATGGGTGCCCGGGAGTGACCTCTGCTTCATTCAGGGATGATCCTGCCAGGGTGGGCTATGACTCCATGTGTATGTATAGCCGATGATGAATAGTAAATGCTAAATGAGGGTACTGTTGAAAGTCAGTATGCCATGTCGCTCTCTCTGCTCTCAATCCTTGCTTTTTGTGGTCAAAAAATACCATTATTTATTTTACACACCCACCCGGATACTTGAAAACACTCCTCCCTACGCTTAGCCTGTTCTCATGGGAAGACATTTACAAATGTCTTTTAGTTGGCTTACTAAAGAAATGCCTACAGCCGTGCACCGCCTCCCAGATTTTACAATACCCAAGTAGATGAAGGCAAGATTGGAGCCAAAATGCCTCGGTTTTAACAAAGCATTTGGCCAAACTTTCATGATACTCATGAGGATAAGCTGGACAAGTATGGCTTGAAAATTAATTGAATGAATCCAAGAGCCCAGAGTGTTGACTCTGGATTGGTGCAAACTGGAAAGATCTTTAATTAAAAAAAAAATTTTTTTTAATGTTTTTATTTTTGAGAGGGACAGAGCATGAGTGGGGGAGGGGCAGAGAGAGAGGCACAGATTCTGAAGCAGGTTCCAGGCTCCAAGCTGTCAGCACACAGCCCAACACAGGGCTTGAACCCATGAACTGTGAGATCATGACCTGAGGTGAAGTCAGTCGCCCTACCAACTGAGCCACCCAGGCACCCCAAAAGATCTTTATTATTTTATATCTTTAAAGTGAATGGGATGGGGGTGCCTGGCTGGCTCAGGTGGTAGAGCATGTGACTTTTTGAGTTAAAGCCCCGCATGTGGCATGGAGTTAACTTAAAAAAAAAAAAAGGTTTTACAACAAAGTGGATAGTGTTTCCCAATATTCGAAATAAAAGATGATTTTTGGTTGTGCCTAAGGATTTTAAGAATACTAATGTGTATTAGAAAATGTGTATTATTTCCAAACCCCTAATTTCATATAGTTTAAAAATTGAGGCAGTTCAATACAGAATATTTTAATAAATTGATAAAGGTAGTGCTATTTGGGTATTTTTGCTACTGTAATGTGGGGAGTCAGCATGTAATGCCTATGTAGCTATAAAAGAACTGGCCTCCTGCTGTCCTGGAGGCAGGAGAGATACCCTGGGGACCAGAGCAATGTCTGGTGCCACCTGAAACCATACTTGAGCCTCCTTCACATTTGGCTCTGGGCACTCACTACCCAAGAAGCAGGCTTCCTTTAACCATGGACTGGAAATCAGCAGTGTAATAGAGTGAGTGAGGCTGATGGGCTTCAGAGTAAGAACAATGAAGTTAGGGAAATGGATTTATTCCAGCATTAGACATCTGAAGCAGTGAAATGAAATGCAACATAAATACCTGTAGTTTTAGGCAAAGTAAAATGACTGATTGGGAATCAGACTCCCCAGTAAGTCCATGCTCATGCTATTGAAACTTCCCACATCCAAGACCTACGTGAATAACCCTACATGTAACACCACAGTTCTATTTGCTCACTGTAACATGCACATGCAACCCAATGGGATGGTGATTTTGATTAGGTCTGCAAGGGTCTCGGTGGCAATCATTAACAGATGTGATTATGCTCATCGGCATAGATCTGAATCCAAACCTTTTTTTTACAATAAGATAATGTGGTTCTCCAAAAACTAGGTTTTCTTTCTTTTCTGTTATTGTAAACACCTTGATACAGGCAGACATTTCCTTCGGTTCTCATCTCCAGTGCTTTCCTCCCCACCATTGCTGAGTTCACTAGGAAGAGGGCTAGGCAAATTTAGTTCCTGCCCACCTCACTCACCCCTCCTTTCTCTAAGCCATCAGAACTTTGTTAACTTTACCTCTGGGAAGAACTTAAAATGTTTCTACCCGCCCACTCTATTACCCTCCAAGAAGTTATAGTTAAGAATAGTGAAGGGTTTCTTCCCACCTACCCCAAAACCAGTAGATCACAGGACTACAAATTCCAATGTTTTTACTCAGGGGTTATTGTGACAAGAGCTTGTGCTTGGCAAAGGCAAAGCATGGAGGCTTTACTCCTACCTGTCCATATTCCTTCAAACTACTTCAGTTTCATGTGATGTCAGCTGAGCTACACTTGCAAAGCACTAAAGTACATAATTGATTGTACTGAGTTTCATAATCAGTAACTGACCATGATTTATGGTGGTAGCCGGTTCATCAACCCAAAGTGACCCAACATTCATTTTAAGTTCCAACTTTAAGGAAGCACACATACAGATAATGGACTAGAAGACTAATACCCTGATGACTCACATAAGTGAGATGTGTCAGCTGCACAGAACACGCTTCAAAAGACAGGCCAGCAAAGCCTAAACTTTTTATTTCACCGACCGGTATTTCTAATTCTCTGATGCTGCCATTTAAAATCTTTGGAGTCCACAAAAACAGCATTCAGATTTCCTATATCCAGAGAAAGGGGTCCAGAGGCAGGAGAGGTGAGGCCCCAAGCTGTTTTGGGGTGGGAAACATGGCACACAATCTCTGCACGTCTGTGTCAGTTTTTAACTTTGCTGAAATGCCTTTAAGCTCTGTACTGTCCCCCAACTTTTCCCCATGGAATCTACAATAGGAAAACTCATCTTTCATATACACAACTCCATGGTGGGGGGTGGGAGGTGGTGGTTGGGCGCATTACAAAGGCACCAGCCAATATCTTATTCAGCCAGAAAACGTCTTTTGGAGTCAGTTTCACGGCAAGGAAATGTGCAAAATTATGAAGGGTGTCCTGGCTCTTCCTCAAAGTGAGTTGGTGGAGTTTTGTGGACGGAAGCATTGCCCATGAGAAAGGTGGATTAAGTTTTATAAAAAATAAAGTTGCTTCTATCTCTGTGAGTAGTATATAAGCTGCTTCCAAAAATCCAGGGATGCCCACATCCCACATTTCATCTAGCCATGGCCAATGCCTCATGCACAGCTACATAGGAAGCATAAAACCCTTTTGTGAACTGTTTTTTTTTCTTTTTGGTGGGGGAAGGACTTGGGAAAGACAGAAGGAATTTTTTAAATCCCTCCTCCCCCCACCAAAAACTATGCAGCTACACACACACTGAGACATACCTACATATCCAGTTTTAGGAAAGTTTTTCTTCCCTAGGACTACAGGATCCCAGAGCCCAGCCTTCCCTGGGCTGAGAGACAGTGCCTATTAACTGCCCAGAACACTGCATCAACAGAGTGTGTATAAGGCTCCTGTGTGGTCTCAGACTGAGAGGGCAGGGGCAAAGGGGATGGTCACTCAAGGGGGATTTGTTTTCTGTCTTAAATCCAATCTACTCGGCAACACTCTTAGGTCCAAGGGCTGGGAGAGGCTCCGTGGGCACCATGTGGTGGATGACCTGATGGTCCCAGCCCACTGTGGTAAGGAGGGAGTGATTGAGCGGGGACCAAGTAGCATCCCTCACAAAGTCTCTGTGGGCTCGGCTTCTAAACCTAGAAGAGAAAAAAGGAAAGTCTGGGCATGGTGAGAAACAAGAGGAAAAAGGACGCTTGGAGAAGAGAGAGAACTCAACACATCCAGGGCACCTGTTTTGGACGTGTGACACAAACTTCACTGATGTGTGGCCTTGTCACCAGGACAGCAGTGTAATTATCCAGAGGACTTCATCAGTCCTTCAATCCAGCACCCTCATTTCATAAGAAATGGCGGCTACAGCAAGGGTAGTAATATGGGCCTGGATCAGAGAATAAAGCATGGCAGAGAAGGAAGTACAATTCAGGGATGCTGTCTGGTGCCTCTCCCCCCAAGCAGGCTGCATTTCATGTATGTGTTCTTCACGTGACAAGGGTGGACTGTCCCTTTCTGGGAGACACCTGGAGCACCAGAGTTGGAAACCCCACCTACCACCACACCCCTCCTCTCCCAGGGACAGAGCCAGTGGCAAGCCAGCCCCGGGACAAGGAGCTGGCCGGTGTCAGCCTGCTCTCTTCACCCAGTCCCCCTGAGGGAGACTGTGCACTTTAATGGAGACAGAAAGGATCCAGCACCCTCAGCTCTTCTCCCCGATTCCTGGTCACAGGACCCCACTTCACACTTACACCTCGGAAAGGCCTGAGTCCAGCACGGCAAGTGAGCAGTCTTCACTGACAGAGGCCAGGAAGGGAGTGCTAGGAGAGCAAGGGGAGGGTGATGAGAGGTAAAGCCATGGTTCCAAGACAAACCCTGCCTGCTTTGCCCCCAACCCCACCCTAAAGTAACCCGGAGGAAGTGGCCTGACACCCACCTCCGGTTAAGGGCTGGCTACCACTCAAGTCCACGTTACAAGTTCCAGGGAAGGATGAGGGAAGTGGAGTGAGCTGGGAATGACAATCCTCCTGACCACTGACCACCCCATCTAGGCCCTCCCTGCAGCCTCAGCAATAACCCAGAAACACAGGCTTTCCCGACCACACAGTCCCCGAGCCCATGGCACACATCACTTTGGGTGTTGAGCAGGAACGAGACCGTATTTTAGCCAGGTGCAGACAAGGCCATACTATCCAAAAAAGGACTCTGGTCTTAAGAGATCTTTAAGTGTTCTGGATGCTCAGAGCACTGTCTGCTTTAAGGAACGACGTAACCCGCTAATGCTTTGCAAACATGAGCACGCCCTGTGTGCAGTTCCCATTCATACCCACCAGGCCCTCGGGGACAAAGGACAATACCTGTGTGGCGAGAACACCAGTCCAGTGACACACTGGGAGTGCACAGCCGCGCTGAGGACACACCTTGCACTCTTGGTGTCCACAAGGGACACGGTCCCACTCTCATCGCCTAGGGGAAAGAGGGAGCCCATCACAGTGGGTAAGAGCATGGGCCCTGGAGTCGGCCAGACCTGGGTCCTCAACCTTGCACAAGTGAACCACTCTGAGCATCAGTTTCTTCTTCCGGAAAGTAGGGATCGTTAGCTCCAGTGGTTGTGAAAATTAATGAATGGGGTAGTTACTGTTTCAACCACAAACCACATCACCGCACGTGCAGCCTCATTGCCACGAGAGCGCGAGCACTGACCCTACTCTGCAACAGAAGACCCTGTGTGGCGATCCACTGGCTGTGTGCCCCGGTGACTTGCAGCCGTGCCCAGAAGGCAGGAGCTGGAGCACACACTCTGGAATCAAATCTACCAGAAAAAAAGTAGTCATGTTTTTTTCAAAGTCGAACGAAAGCCACCTCTGGATGACCCTGCCTTACCGCCGCTTCGATGCAGGAGCTGCCCAAGTGCGCAGCTGAGTGAGCAGCTGCCTGCACGGTACAGGGCCAGCGTCCCTTCCCCTCCCCCCCACCCCCCCTGCCAGGGTAAAAATGCAGTGGGGCAGGCTTACCAAAGACAAACACTTCACTCTGCTGACGGTGCCAAGCTAGGGAGGTAGGAAGGTAGCCAGAGGCCGTACAGCCTGCAAAGGGAGAAGAGGGCTCTGAGATAAGACTCGGAGCCTAGCTCTATGAAGAAGCTTCTCAAGCAAAGTCACTCCAAGTCCCAGAAGCACCTTTATCCACCTTCCCAAACCCTTCGAAGACATCTAAGTCTTTGCCTTTGATCCTTATCACTTCATTTATGACCTTTCTCGAGGGACACGAGTCACAGGCAGGTTTCAGGCATGAAGTGTAAAGGTCACAATCCTGGCCCCTCAGTCCACCCATCCCAGAAATGTAATCAACAGGATCTCAGAGGGAAACAGAGATTATGTCCCCCATGTCACCAATGATGGAGCACCTGGTGACTTTGTCTTTGTCTCTAGCCAAGGAAGCCTCTTCCAGGAGGTTTCCTAGTACCACCCTCCCACCACTGGCTCTCAGACTCACCCATCTGTGACGCTGGCTTGGGACAGCGGGTATCCCAGAGTAAAATTCTGTTGTCCTAGAAGAAGGAGAAACAGAAAAAGAGCTTCACAATCCCCGAAGCAGCCGCTGGTCAGGCATCCACACTAGACTGTGGCCCGAGGGTCTGAGTGTGGATAGGAAGTGGGGAGAGAAGGAGAGGCTGTATCTCACCTCACTGCATGAAAGGAACATGGAATCCTTGTGGGGAGAGGCCGCGACACAGGTGACCTGCCCGGAGTGAGCTGTGAAGGAGAGAGAAAGTGAAGTAGGACGCAACAGAGGCCGGAGGCGTTATTACCAAGCAGCCCAGAAACTACCAAGGGCAGTGTGAGAAACGGGCCTTGTCTCAGGACACAATTTAGCAAATTCTGTGAGAGATTTTGGACTAGACAAAACCTAAGAAACAATGTTGACGGAGGTATAGAAGCTAAAAAAGCTTGGGGAAAAAAGTGAATTAGTAAAGATAAGAAAGGAAACTAGGGGCTGAGCAAGAAGAGTGAAGAGACTTACATCCCAGAACAGCAACCGTCATGCAGTAGCACACACACCTCCACAGCCTTTCAAGGGAGTTCTGGAGAAACTGCTACTTTTAGGGAAGTAAACTTCTCCAATGTTCTCTCTCCTGACATTGACCCCAGAAGCTGCCATAGTCTGCTTGTGCCCCTCTCCTACCTCCGCTCTCACTCCCCTTTTCCCAGGTGTAGAAGGCACACGCACGTCTCCCCATCCGGGACCTCACCGTGGCACAAGGCCCAGCAGGGACAAAACCCAAGGGGATAAAACAGAAGGAGCTTTTCCCTAAGAACCAGAGAGCACAAGAAAGAGCACCTGGGTAAAATCCAGCGGAGGGGCTGGCCTTGTTTCATCCGACCACAAACCGCAACAAACCACAAGCACCAGGGTGCTTCTGGGACTTATCTCTCTTTCTGCCTAACTATGAAAATTTTGAAAAATGTGGCAGATGTTGGTGGTAAGGACACATCTGACAAGTCTAACTGAACCTAAAAATGCAGTTGGACTTTTTTCTGATAGGAAGTGAAGTCTAACTTGGCCAGCAGGCCTAACAATGCTGGTTGGTTTTTAGCCAATTAGGTTATTTGGTAGACATTCTGCATATTGAAGGGGCTTAATCTGCAAATGAAAATTCTGACAAACATATGCTTGAAACCAGTGCACGATAAGTGATAGGACCAGAAATTACTTCCTTTGCAACTATTTAAGCTTAATTAGTTGCCAATATAAAAACGTGTGAGAGGGTAATTTTTTGAAAAATTTCCAGGACTACTTGCTAAAAATTCTGAAGATCACTGCTATGTGTTAACTACAGGCTGTGGAAACCGCCTACTATGATGGCATTTGACCAGATTACCTGAAGTGGTCTGAATATGGCTCTGCCCCAAGCAGGAGAAAGTCATCAAACCACCATCCATAGTTCTTTCCTTGCCTTAGAATCCATGGAAAGCCAGTCATAATGAAAAAGATGCTCAAGTGGAAGCAAAGCTCAGAGACCAGCACCATGGAAAAGCACAAAAAATAAAGAACACATAGGGTAGTTCTATTTTTAATTTCTTTTTTTTTTTTTTAAATGTTTATTTATTTCTAGGAGAGAGAGAGACACACAGCGTGAGCAGGGGAGGTCAGAGAGAGAGTCACAGACTGAAACAGGCTCAGACTCTGAGCTGGCAGTCAGCACAGAGCCCGATGCGGGGCTCGAACCCACGAACCGCGAGATCATGACCTAAGCGAAAGTCGGACGCTTAACCGACTAAGCCACCCAGGCGCCCCTCTATTTTTAATTTCTTGAGGAACCTCCACACTGTGGAAAATGGGTGATGGGCCTTGAGGAGGGCATTTGTTGGGATGAGCACTGGGTGTTGTACGTAAGTGATGAATCATGGGGATCTAGCCCCAAAACCAAGAGCACGCTGTATACACTGTATGATAGTTAACTTGACAAAAAATTACATTAAAAAAAAAAAGATAAAGAATACATAGTTCCTCTGCCCTCAGGGGATTTGTAATTCAGTGGTGGGGAGTAAGACAGAAATACAAAGAACTAATGAAAAAAGCTGAACGGAGAAAGTACTGAAGGAGTTAGCACAGACCAGGAAAACCCGTCATGGGCCAAAGAAACAAAAGGCACATGTAACAGACTCCAGCACTAGCATTTTAACATTGTTTAACTATTTACAAGTCTTGGGCCCTGAAGACCCAGGATGTATATGAGTGTGATTTTGCTTTGGCGCATGCATGCTGAAGTTAGAATTGGCAAGGAAAGGCGCTTACCATTGAGTGAGGCAAGTTATCACCCAGCATCTACAGCTCTTAGCCACACACACATTAATGCTCTAGGCATTATCTTCGTGAAGATATGTCATCTTTATGAAGAATGGCTCCTAGAATAAAACCAGCTGGTACCGCTATTAATGAAAGTAAGTGGAAAAAGTAACACTAATACAAAGTGATGGTTCTCACCAGAAGAACAGAATTTTTATGGAGGTGAATACTTAAAAGCTCAAGGTTCCCAAGTCTCAGGTTTATACTTGGAGAAGGCCAAGAATCTAACATGCTTGGGTTTAATTAGAGCAGTATGTTTGAAGGCAGAGTGACAGAAGGGTTTGAACGCCAGGACAAGAAAATGGGATGTTAATCTACAAGCCACAGAAACCACTAAAGATGAAGGACTGCAGATGGAGAGACAAGGTTGAGTCCCACTATCTATGCGAGGTAAAGCCTGAAAGCAAAAGGGAGCATCAGAAATGGAAAGGAAGAAGGGCTCCTGGGTGGCTAAGTAGGTTAAGTGTCTGACTTCAGCACAGGTCATGATCTCATAATCTGTGGGTTCAAGCCCCACATTGGGCTCTATGCTGAAAGCTCAAAGTCTGCAGCATGCTTCAGATTCTGTGTTTCCCTCTCTCACTATCCATCTTTCACTCACACTGTCCGTCTCTCAAAAATAAACAAAAAAAAAACAAAAAAAAAAAAAAGAAGAAGAAGAAGAAGAAATGGAAGGAAGATCCCTGACCAAGGGGAAAAAGACTCCGAAGAACCTGAGGACCCACTGATAGCAAGGAAGTATGAGGGATGAACAGGACTGAGAGGTGGAGTCGCCTATGGCCAAGAAGATGGTGGGGCCATTCCTAGAAACAGGGAAATTCAGAAAAGGCTTGGGATAGATACTGGGCCCTGACTATAGTTTTGGAAGAAAACCATCAGCAGAGGGCAAAGAACTGCTTCCTGTAACATCCAAAGTCAAAGAGCCCAAGGGGAGAATAACAACAAAACAGCTAAGAATGTGTACTCACCCCGGTAAGAATTCAGTACCATCTGCTGGGCAAGGTCCCAAATCTTGATGCTAAGAAGCAAAAGGAAACAGATTCTTAATGTTGACCTACAGTATCTACGTAAAAACGGGTTCAAACAAGAACATGTCCCTTGTCATTGCTCACTGGGCTTCTACTAAGGTCTACTCACAATCAACTGCAATATCTCTAAGAAAATCTTATAGATATGTCATAATTAATCACCGGGTTCTAATAATAAGCCCATAATGCTACTCAATGAGGCTAATAAAGATAGTAAAGGCACCCAGCCAAGGTCTAAAATACAGTAGTGATAAACGCAAGGACCCACCAGAAGTCTTTGCTACCACTGACGGCTTGGGTGCCAGAGCTCAGGACACTGACTGTAGACACGATGTCATCATGTTCATACTTGCAGAACTTGCTGACAATGAGTGTCTCATTCTCATCCAGCTCCCACAATTCAACAGCACCTGTTAGGTATGGGGTGAAGGTGGAGAGAAATGAGCATGGACAACACCAAAGCAGTAACTCACTTCTAAGATTCAAGTGAATCCACGGTCACTAAACTAACAAAGTAAGCTATTGCTATAAAAGCAAAATCCATTATCATTAGAGGATTTAGCTAATTTTCAAGCCATCTGGCTTTATGGATGGCATTACGGTTTTCTTAGTAACAATCCGGAAAATTAGGTGGGGAAGGCTTCTAGAAAGACAAGGAAAGGTGAAATGACTGGCAAAATCCATTATCTGGCTTCCAGGGAGAAAACACTGAAAAATAAGTCCCAGGAGACAGGGATAAAGCCTCTACAATCTGTGTAGCAGAGCCCAGTGTGGTTAAAGCTTCCCAATTGCCTGAACATTGGCATTTGTTGAACAACTTGAATAAATGTCTCACAGCATCTTTAAAAAATATGCTGAATAACTGAACGTCTTGCACAGGGACAGATTAAGCACAGAAAACACCCCAAAACTTGTCTTGAATGTGTAGTGGTCGCGCTCAATTGTCTGAGAGGCTCAGTTTTTAATGTTCCACTTCTATGCATGCCTTCCAACACCCAAACACTGATTTTTTTTTTATGTCAAAGACTCCATTGCTGAATCTGATTTTCAGAACAAAGAAAGCAAAATGATGACATTTAAAACAGAATGGTTAGAAATAGAGACAATACAAATTGACTTATGCATCCTCTTTAAGATCAAGATTATCTCGGTTGAGGAAAGATGCTGGGGCGGTTACTGTAAACATTAAACGGTTCTTATCCATTTCTTAATTTTGTGAGAAATTCCCCCCATGCAATTTAGAATCTCCAAAAGGTATTTTCCCATTACACAGGAGCTCTCCTTCGGGCCAATACCCTCAAGCTGCCCTAAGCACTGATTATGGGACATTAAAGATTGAGCCCAGCCCAACCTGTATCTCATCATCCATTCCACCTGTGGGGTCGAGAGAAAGTGACTCACCTGAATCGGAAGCCACTAGGATGCCTCTGTCCCCAACCCAAGTGAGGTCAGCCACTCCGGCCTCCGTCTGTACTCCAGCGGAACAGAAGCCTTCGTTGGGGGCGGCACAAGGGTCCTTGAACAGCCAGAGAGAGCCAGCCCAGCAGCGGCCACTCAGGCTGGAGGCCCCGAGCAGGAGCGCCCCATCTAAGGGAAGTACAAGCTGTCAGAGCCAGAGGAGTGGAAGGGCTCGTCTCCATGGTGACCACACTGAACAGCAAGCGGGCCGGGTCTGAGTCTGAGCTCAGGAACGCGGGGTAAGGTTGGGGACTGAACTAGGCGATGCGAGGCAGGGGTCAGAAAGGCATGCAGGGCGGAGAGGAGTGCTGAAAGGGCCAGTCCTGGTAAAGGGCATCCCGGGCAGGATGAAGGAGCTCCCAGGCCCGGGATCTTGGCTCACCAGAACGATACCGCGCAGCCTCCAACTGTCGTTCCATACAAGCGGGCGCATTAGGGGGAAGGTTCCACTCGCGAGCCGCCGGGGGCACTAGTGGGGGCGGGGTTTCCTTCCGCATCTCCACGGTTCCAACTCCAACCTAGACCCAAACTGGACGCCCGCCGAGACTCAGCTCAGGCAGTCCCCACGTGGTGCCCCTCTGGGCCTCCGCCCCTTTCCACAAGCTGCTGCCGCGCTACATCTCGCGAGAATTGCTTCTACGGTTCCGTTCCGCAGTCGGCTGCCGCCCTCCAGCAAAAGGTTCTCCGCGTTCGTTGCCTCTTATCGCGAGAAAAAAAATTCGAGGCAAGTTAGTGGTCAGCGGACACAACGTTCTGTTCTCGCGAGACTTGTGAGCGACCATCTTGCACCCACCCCTGACAGTGTCTCTTGCTCGGGTCACTAGGACGCGGAGACAGCCGTGGACCTTCGCTGATTATGCTGTCCCGGGTGGTGCTTTCTGCGGCCGCTGCAGCGGGTGAGAAGTCTAGACCCTGATCCGGGCTATTAGAGTGATTGCAAAGGAGTGCGTCTAGGGTTCTGTGGAAGGGGTGGGAGGAAATGGGGTGTAGAAAGACGCAGCAAGATTTGGGCCTGAGCGAGAAATGAATTGCGTCCCTCGTAAAGGGAGCGTGGGGGTCCCGGGGGACAGGAAAGAGTGATGTATGGCCTTAGTGGGCGGGCCCCGTGGAGACCGGATGGAGGGGCGGACCAGATTTCACCTTGACCTTGCTGACCTGCGCCCTGTTTCTGTGTAGCTCCCCGTCTGAAGAACGCAGCCTTCCTTGGTCCAGGGTAAGTAGGAGGGGTGTAATACTGCCCTTCGTCCTTGTTTTATCACCTCAAGTCATTTCTCTGTAACCCGCTTTAAGCTTTAGGCCCGAAGTTACCCTCTTTAGGTAATTTTGAAAGGCTTAAGGCCTCATTCAAACGCTTGGGTTCTTCTAACTGCCTGGAACATTGTTGTGTCATCTGATGGCAAAGATTAATAGGATAAGCGATGTGCTCTAAACTGGAAACTGGTTTTGGTGTCTTCTAAGTCCCGCCCCTTTCCCTTCTGACCTTCAGCTAGACGTAGCCGGCACAGTCCACAGCCGAAATCGGAGTTGCTAGATTGCATACCCCAGAACGAGTTCTGTTGAATGAAAGAATGTTGTTTTCAGTCTCTCCCAGATTCCAGCTTTTACTGCCAGATCATAAGAGTCAGAGAAATCATTGATTCAGTAAATATTTTTCCACCTACATAACCAAGGATAGAAAAATGATTAGGGCTAACTTCGTTTCCTGGAGCACAGTCTCCTAGAGAAGGCAACTGGAAACCAGTGGTTTAGAGCAAAGACTCTAAAGTTAGAACATGATACGCCTGGTTCCTCCACTTGTACGCTGTGTGACTTCAGTTTCCTCGTCTGCAAAATGGAGAGAATAGTGCATTATGGGTTATGAGAACTAAGACTTCATTCCTGTGAAACGCTAAAAACAGTGCTTGATACATAGTATGTGATCGGTGTTAGCATCTGTCAGGTTTTGTAAAACATATCAATTTTCTTTGGAATTTCTCTTTTTGCTTCGAGACTTAGTCCTAAATCTTGCCAAGTTTGATAACTCTTTGTGCTGTGTAAAAATGGCTTTAATCCATCGGTAATTTTTGTGTGTGCAATAAAGTGAGGCTATCATTGCTTCCAGCTCATCAGAGAGGAAAAAAAAAGATTCCCTATGGACAAGTAAATAATTGTAATAGAAGTCATAAGTAAAATAACTGTATATAAGTTATAAAGAACATCCTTGATTTATCCTTTGACATTCCATATTTAATATATCAACAAGGCTCTTTCTCCAAATTATATCTGGTCTTATTTTTTCCACTACCACTGCTACTGAAGTATGAACCACTGTCAGCTTTCACCTGGCCTATTTCAGTAGTCTCTAAATTTTTTATGTTTTACTTATTTTTTAGAGAGAGAGTGACAGCACAAGCAGGGGAGGGACAGAGAGAGGGAGACACAGAATCCAAAGACAGGCTCCAAGCTCTAGGCTCTGAGCTAGCTGTCAGCAGAGAGCCCAACACGGGGCTCGAACTCCCGAACCAGGAGATCATGACCTGAACTGAAGTCGGATGCTTAACCAACTGAGCCACCCAGGCGTCCCTATTTCAGTAGTCTCTTAACTAGTCTTGTTTCATCTCTGTTCTTGTCCTGTTACAGTCTATTCTTATAGTAGCCTTAGGAATTACAGGACCCCCAACCCCAACAAAACCCTCCAGAGCTCCCCATCCCACTGAAATAAAATTCAAAGTTACAGTAACGCAGAAGGTCCAACATGAATTGATCTCATCCCACCTCTTGATTTATCTCTTTTAGCACACTCTCCAGCCATGCTGGCCTTCTTACTGTTCCCATGAAAATTGCCAAGCTTATTGTTGCCTCAGGATCTTTGTAGTTGTTCTTCTCTCTTTTCCCGGGGTCATTGACTCAAGTGTCATCTGACCTCCTACCAAAAAAGCCCTTTTCACTCCATTGCTCCCTAGCTTCTTACCTTACCCCATTTTTGTGTATGGACCTATACACTGCTACTTTCCCCAACCCCGCTAGAACGTGAAGTCTGGGACCTTGTCCGCGCATTACTGTACTGCCAGAGCCTGACATAAGGGAAAATGAATGTAAGATTGGGGAGGCCTTCATAAAAGATACACTTGAGATGTTGTGAAGGCCGCTTGGGCTTGGCAGCCATTGAGCGAAAGACCTACTAGGCAGAAGGAGCAGCAGGAGGCATTTTTGGTTTTTTTGTTTCTTTCCGAGAACTCTTAAGTAGTTGCATATGGCTAAATGGTAGGAGAGTGAAGGAAGAAGAGGATACAAAATCTGACAGGGGCTGAACCGTGTATGCTGGATTAAGGAGTTTATTTTCTGTAGGCAGGAGAGCCTGCTGAAGAGTTTTGAAGTCAAATTTGCAATTTAAAAACATTGGCAGTAGTGTGGAGGAGCTAGTTTTAAGACATTTTGGCAATGGCTGAAGACATTTTTGGTTGTCCCCACTGGGTGGGAGGGGGATGCTAACTGGCATCTAGTGTATAAAGGTCTCCGGGGTACTGCTAACCACTGTACAGTGCATAGAACAGCCTTCCACTGTAACAAAAAAAAAAATTGTCAGTAGTCCAGAAAGTCAGTAGTGGTGAGGTTGAGAAACCCTCACTTAAATGAAAGAGTCTTGAGCAGGATTCTCAGATTTCAGAAGTTGGTGGGCTAGCTAATACATTGGGAGGCAGAAATATTCAAAAGACAAGCCACAAACCAAAATCAATGAAGTAATACAAACCCTTCCATTGCAAAGGGATAGATAGAGGCAGAGCAGGGAGGTGGGGGACAGAAACATACTGGGAATTTGAAGGAGACTGAGCTGACAGCATATATAAAAAGATTAGAGGATTTTATTTCATCAGAATTTTAATGAGATACCAGTATACTATAACTTGTAAAAATGCAACGTTGAGCTACTGAAATATGAGAATAGTTTACGAACCCATGGTAATAGTACAGTGATTCAAGCCCAGTAATGGCATTAGCAGGTTCTCCGTGTATATTTGTAGCATGGATGAATGGGTCAAGCTGTATTTAAGAGTATTACGCTCAGTTCTGTATACCTCCTTTTAGTAAATAAACTCCTTGCAGTGGACAGTTAGGATTTTGAGAGAACTGAAGATGTTTAACCCAGTGCACTAGCATTTTGTGCATTACATAAAAAAATAACATTAGAACTAATGGACAGAGGTCTCAAGTATGTACACTGCAATTCAGTTTAAAGGTAAGCATAATTAGATCTACCCAACACTGAAAAGGCTTGTTCCACACCATGATTAGTTAGCATACCATCACAGAGCACATTCAGAAGGGCCAGAGTCCTTGCCATCAAAGTACTCGGCACAGCGGACCTGTAATAGCTAATCGCCTACATAGAACTTTACTGTATGCTTAGCACCATTCTAAGACTTTACGTAAAATCCTCACAGCAACCTTAAAAAAGTATGTTCTTTATTCCCACTTTACTTAGAGAAATCTGTGATTACAGAAGCTTAATCTTCTTGCTCAAAGTCAAGTGACATGCCTAGGATTTAAACCCAGATAATCTGGCTGTAGAGTCTTTGTTCTTAGATATTTCAGTTCCAATAATAGACAACCTGCTAGACGGATGACTTTTAAGACTTACAGAAGGGTTTCAACTTGGGGTAGAAAGTTACATGCAACTTTCAGTTGAGGCACCCAGGTAGCTCAGTCCATTAATCATCTAACTTTGGCCCAGGTCATGGTCTCGTGGTTGGTCACTTGGAGGCCTGCGTCGGACTCACTGCTCTCAGCGCAGAGCCTGCTTCAGCTCTTCCGTCCCCCTCTTCTTCTGCCCCTACCCTTCTTGTACGCTCTCTTTCTCAAAATTAAATAAACGTTTTAAAACAACAAAACAAAAGAAATCAATATAGTCATTTGCCTTTGTCACACAACTAATTGTTGGACCCTCACTTTCCTGTTCCTGGTCTGTTCTCTTTCCATGATGACAGTGGGCAATTGCCTCAGTCCTCCTCCCTGTTCATTGTTTCTACTAATTGTGCATACAACATGTTCTCTTTAAAGAATAGGCTTTAAATTTGTATAATTGCTACCTGAAGGGTGTTGCAGGCAACAAGGATCTTCCACACAGGGCAGCCAAGCCTTGCCCCTGTTCCACCTCTTCCTGAACATGGAGGAAAAGTTCGTTTTGGGCTGATCCCCGAGGAGTTCTTCCAGTTCCTTTATCCCAAAACTGGCGTAACAGGTAAGCATTTGCCCCATGTTTGATAGTATGTTTAGAAAGTATGGTTTATGTTTACCTAGGATTTTAGTGGCCTCTTAACCTTTTCCATATATACTGCAAAAATGAAGTCAGAAGTAAATTGTGGAAGTGATTCAGTGTAACACTTGTGATTTGGTTGCTCAAACTTGTCTTTGGAGTAATGTGTTTGAGATTTTAACTTGATTTTTATATCCTTGTCTCCGTTTGTTTATACACCACATTTATTTGGTATTATTATTATTTTTTTTTATGTTTATTTTGGAGAGAGAGACAGCGTGAGTGGGGAGGGGCAGAAAGAGAGGGAAACACAGAATCCAAAGCAAGCTCCAGGCTCAAGAGCTGTCAGCGCAGAGCCTGATACGGGGCTGGAACTCAGGAACCGTGAGTTCATAACCTGAGCTGGAGTCAGATGCTTAACAACTGACCCACCCAGGTGCGTCAATAGACCACGGTTATTAAATGCCTGCCTTATGCCAGGCACTCTTCTAGGCATACGGGGCAAACTAAGGTGCCTGCCATCCTGGACCATGTGTTCTGTCACAGGACAGATGATAAAGTAACGAGTAGCTGTATAATATATTGTCAGTTAATGGAAAGAACTATGGATTGACATAGAGCTAGATAAGACCATAGAGATTACTAGTTGTATATGTAAGAATTAAAACAAATTGGGCCATATTAGGTTTTTCCTTCTTAAAAAGGCATTAACTATTCTGAAATCTTACGTTTTTATAATGCAGTATGCTTTCACTTACGTTATTTAATCCTTACAACTGTTCTGTAAGAGCTTTTTATTTTACAGAAGAACTAGCAAATCAAGAATTTACTGAGATCTATTCTGTCTTTAGTGACTGGGTTGAACTTAAACTCAGGGTTTCCAATTCAGTATTCTTTTACTGCATACACTGCCTTTCTTGCTACCATTACTGATGTGACTGTGGAGCATTGGAAACCAAGGTTTTTTGTTTGTTTGTTCATTTGTTTGTTTGTTTTTTTAAACCCTTCAGGGAGTGGCCTAAAACTGCATTTCTATAACTGAACTTGTAAGAAACAGGGTTCTCAGATCTCCGTAGGTGATAAAAATGTTACGTATGAGACACTTTTTTGCAAATTGACTTTCAAAATTTTTGATTTGTATTTGGGGCACCTGGGTGGCTCAGTTGGTTGAGTGTTCAAATTTGGCTTAGGTCATGATTTCATGGTTCATGTGTTCAAACCCCACATTGGGCTCACCTCTGTGGGGTGAGTGCAGAGCCTCAGTGCAGAGCCTGCTTAAGATCCTCTGTCTCCCTCTCTCTGCCCCTCCCCTGCTTGCACTCTTAAAAATGAAACATAAAATAAAATTTTTGATTCACAATCAGATTTAAAGTTTGTATACTGGAGTGGCGTTTGGTTCAGTCGGTTAAGTGTCCAACTCTTGATTTCTGCTGAGGTTATGATCTCACTGTTCCTGGGAGCTCCTTGCTTACAGTGTGGAGCCTGCTTGGGATTCTCTCTCCCTCTTTCTCTGTCCCACCCCCACGTGGGACCGCATGTATGCTCTCTCTCTCTCTCTCTCAAAATAAATAAGCTTAAAAAAAAATAATGTTTATATATTGGAGGCAAATATTTCTTTAAAAAGGAACCGTTGAAACTTTTTTTGGGAAACTGGATAAAATACATTTGAGACTGTAAGCCTTTTGTTTTCATAATACATCCTAACATTCTTTGATCATAGTGTTGCTCAGAAAAACTGTAAAATGCTGCCCTAAAGCTTGCTCTGTCCTTGTCTTGCATCTTTTGAGGCATAGCAGAAGATCCTAAAGAAATACACATCATGGTTTTGTGTCCTTTCAGAACTCCTGGCCTGGATAAAGAAAAAGATAGCTACATTTGTAGCCTTGTAATTAGGTGCTATAAGAATTGAGAATTCTGCTATTTATTTAATTCACCCTTTTACATACATACTACTTTTATGTTGGGTTCTTTTTGCTTATTTCCAGTGTCAGGTTCCTGTTTAATAAAAATGAATAACATATTTTGCTGCACAAATTACTTCTGGAAGTAACCTGACATTTAGGTTTGTGAAGCAGTTGTGCTAGGCACTTTACGTACATTATTTCTCAGTTTCATCCACCGTATGAAGAAGGTACCATTCCCATTGTATAGGTGAGGAACCTAACTCAGAGATTATTTATACTGCTCAGTTTCTTATATGTTACAGAGTCAGATTTCCTGGAGTTCAGATCCTTGTTCTTTCAACTCTACCATATTGCTTCTCACTGCAGGGTCATCTTTAAGTCTAGTTATCTTAAGTCATTACATAACGCTTTCAACTAATAATATGCAGAGCTTTTTGCCTTCCCTTTCAGATACAGTATATTCATCATAGAATAACTTTTCCTTCTTTTAGGACCCTATGTGCTTGGAACTGGGCTTATCTTATATTTTCTGTCCAAAGAAATATATGTGATCACTGCAGAGACCTTTACTGCCATATCAGCAATAGGGTTGCTTATCTATATAGTTAAAAAATATGGTGCCTCTATTGGAGAATTTGCTGATAAACTCAATGAGGTAAGAACCATAAACCTTATTTCTCAATTTTGATTGTACTGAAAGCATCAATGCCGGGGCGCCTGGGTGGCTCAGTTGGTTAAACATCCGACTTTGGCTCAGGTCATGGTCTCACAGTTCATGAGTTTGAGCCCCATATTAGGCTCTGTGCTGACAGCTCAGAGCATGGACCCTGCTTCGGATTCTGTTTCTCTCTCTCTGAAAAATAAATGAACATTAAAAAAAAGTTGAGAGCACCAATGCCATCAAGTGATGTTTCTGATGCTAATGTTAATTAACAAGAAGTGAATTTAATTATAATGATTAAAATTGTGTTAATGTTAGTTACTAATTTTTTTTTTAATCTACCAAACTTTCTCCACTTTTTCCATAGTTTTGTTCATTCAACAGGATGTTGAATATAGCTATTATGGGCAATTATTTTTAAGGATTTGTGCATTTCTCCCCTGTATCTGTATGTTTCTTTGTGGGTGTTTTTACAAACAAGGACTATAACTTTGAGAAAGCATGAAATGAAGCTATTCTTGTTATTCTTTCTGCTTTCACTGATCATTGTTGTAAAATTACAATTGCAGCAAAAAATTGCCCAACTAGAAGAGGTGAAACAGGCTTCCATCAAACAGATCCAGGATGCAATCGATATGGAGAAGTCACAGCAAGCGCTGGTTCAAAAGCGCCATTACCTCTTTGATGTCCAGAGGGTAGGTTTCAGAACCTTTTAAGGAAAATGAAGATATTCATTTGTGTGCATTTAAAACAAAATGTAGAATCTCTAATGAGGAATGGTTGAATATGTTGAGCATATTTTATTAAGAAAAGAGATTTGGGTGGGACTTGGCAATTACAGCTATTTAGATATTTAGTATCTGTCAAATGGATAAATAACTCGAATTACTCTAAAATTAAAAGTTATAAAAGAGCATATTTTGGATCCACACAGAAGGAAAGTAGTTATTCAACTATAGCTGATTAAAAAATGGTATTCGCTCTCTAAGGCCATAGGTGAAATACATGCTCTGTTTCATAAATGCTTGCTATAAGGAAATCTGATACTTTACATTCCAGTTTACAAAGGAAATTCAGCGAGTGGTAGAGCTTTCTACCATGAACAGGGCATCATTAGATGCTAAACTACTTAGTTTCTGAAACATTTTTAAGGACACATTCGAGTATTTTTGTCTTAACAAATCATATTGTTACCTACTCTAGGCCCAGTGCTCTATGCCTGAAATTTACAGTGACATGGCCTCATGTTGATATTTTATGTTACAGAAGCAGGTATGAAATGTAAAATGAGATACAGGGATCTGAAATATTAAGGCTTCAGGCCAGTATTTCTTATGGTGGTTTTAGCACCACATGTGTCCGTCATCTCTGGTGTGGGTTTTTGGACCCAGTCCAAGATTGTGCAAGAAGAATCTATGTTTTTAAAAACTGATTCCTAAAGATTCTCAAGCACATAAATGGTTGAAAACCTCAGAAAACTTTAAAACCTCTTTCTATACATATTTAGGTTTCAACCGGAGAGTGCTCCCTACCTCACACATGATATGTACATAGAAACAGAGTATGACTTGAAGGTGTAGCATTTTCATAAGACTCAAATAGGTAGTCACTAAACTTCTATTTATGAAATAACTTACGGGGCGCCTGGGTGGCTCAGTCGGTTAAGCATCCGACTTCAGCTCAGGTCATGATCTCACAGTTCGTGAGTTCGGGCCCCACGTCGGGCTCTGTGCTGACAGCTAGCTCAGAGCCTGAATCCTGCTTCAGATTCTGTGTCTCCCTCTCTCTCTGACACTCCCCTGCTCATGCCGTCTCTTTCTCTCTCTCTCTCTCAGATATAAATTTAAAAACAAAAAAAGAAATAACTTACTACCTACTGATCTCTTCCTGTGGGGACTCTGGTCAAGACAGGTATTTGCAAATAAAAGAAAGCCTGCCTTCATGGAATCTGCCTTCTAGCCAGGGGTTGAGAGAGGATAGAAAAACAGGAATTGAGCAGATGGGGATGTCAACCAGTCACGAGTGTGATATAGAACAATTAACTAGTAAAGAAATAGAGTTAAACTAATTAGAGGAAACGAGATTTACAAGGAAGGAGTTATTTTTATCAGGCAGTCTAGAAAGACCTTTCACGTGATACTTGAACAGAGACCTGAAGAAGTGGTGGTACAAGCTTTGTGGACTTGTAGGGAAATCGTGTTGCAGCAGAAGGAGGACAAATCACAAGGGCCTACGCCTGGAAGCTTGTTTGGCGCAGTCCAGGAAAAGCAAGGAGACCAGTGTAGCTGAAGAGGAATGAGTGAGGAGGAGAAAATAAAGCAAAATAGAGAGTGGTCATGGGCTGGCTCAGGTGAAGTCTTGTAGGCTTCTCTGTGGACTTTGTCCTCTGAATGAGAAAGTCATTGAAGCTGTTAAGCAGAGGATTAATACAATCTCACTTCCGTTTTGAAGGGTTACTCTGATTGCTTTGTTGGCAAATAGCCTTCAGTCTTGTAGCACTGGTTTAAAATGCCAAGTGCAGTTGTTAGGTATGGACCATTGGATGTAGGAGTCTGGAATTTATGGGGAGGATTCCAGGCTGGAGATTGGGGAAGTCATGAGCGGACAGATGGTACTTAAAATTATAAGACCAGAACACAACAGGGGAAAAAGGAGTTTCAAACTGTAGTCGTAGTTATGGTGAGGAAATAAAGAGCCTAAGAATTTGCCGTGCATTTAGCAACATGGAGGTTTTTGGTAACCTTGGTAAGGGCTATTTTAGTACAGGGACTGGAGTAGGTTGAAGAAAAAGTGGAAAGAGAGAAATTGGAAGTTGGTAAGGACAACTGCCAAAAATGTCAGAGTTTTACTCTGATAGTGAGCAAAGAACTTAGTAGCTAGAAGGGGCAGATGTAGGAGAGGAACAAGAAACTAAAATGGAAGAAGTGGAGAGTCTATTGTAAATTTCCAAACAGCACATGGACTTTGGAGCCAAGGCACAAATTGTTCCTTGGCTCCTAATTAATTGTTAATTTAAATGGTAATTTAAAGCTTACCTAAATCTATACCCAGAAAACCTAAGAGATGGGGCACCTGGGTGGCTCAGTTGGTTAAGCATCCGACTTCAGCCCAGGTCATGATCTCACAGTTCGTGGGTTCGAGCCCCATGTCGGGCTCTGTGCTGACAGCTAGCTCAGAGCCTGGAGCCTGTTTCAGATTCTGTGTCTCCCTTTCTCTCTGACCCTCCCCTGTTCATGCTGTCTCTCTCTCAGAAATAAATAAAAACATTAAAAAAAAACAAACCTAAGAGAATCAACATAACTCTTGTAATAATGAAATTCGGGGCTCCTGGGTGGCACAGTCAGTTAAGCATCCTACTCTCGAGCTTAACTCAGGTCATGATCTCACCATTTGTGAGTTCGAGTCCCACATCAGGCTCTGTGCTGGTGGTGTGGAGCCTACTTGGGATTCTGTCTCTCTCTCCTTCTCTCTGCCCCTCCTCTGTGTAAGAGTATGCCTCTCATTCTTTCTCTCAAGATAAATAAATATTAAAAAATTTTAATGACCAAATTCAGTTAGGTGTCTGGGTGCAACATTACTGTCTAAGAAATGAAATCAGCACCCTTCCATATACAAGTAGCAATCAGTCAGAAAATAGAGTGGAAGGAAATAAACCATCTAGGAAGAGAATGCCTCCAGTAGACCTTGCTGGAAAAGTGCAGACTTTTTACTTGAAAAAATATAAAATGCTTGTGTGGCTTAAGGTTCTAAGAATGTTGTTCTTAGATTGGAAGACTCCGTATTATAAAGACATACATTCTCCCTATTTTAATCTCTAAGTTTAACACATTCTTGGAAGGAAAGTACTAATAGCCTGGGAGTAGGGAATGTTGGGACTTGGACAAATTGATATTAATAGAAGTAGAATACCGAGGAATATTTTGGAAGAAAGAAGTAATGAGGAACTGTTGTGCCAAAAAGAAAACCCATTATTAAGATAATAACATACTGTAGGTAGCACACGTGGTGCATGAAAAGAAGGTCAGGTTGGAGCCACAGAAGAGAAGGTCTAGAGATGGAACTAAACACCAAGGCAACTGAGACATGGCAGCTTTGTCATAGAGGGGAGAGCATTGGGCACCTGTGTAGACATGAGGTTGGCTTCCTGCCTTTTGCTTTCTACTAAAATAAGTTTCAAATGAATTAAAGGTCTTTCTAAGGAATGAAACCATGAAAGTAGAAAAAGAATATGAAAAAATACAATTCCTTTGGAGTTGACAAGGCCTTTCTAATAAAGATAACAAAATCAGAATCATACGTATGGTGACAAATGTTAACTACACTTACTCTGGTGATCGTTTTCCCAATGTATACAAAATACTGAATCTATGTTATATACTTGAAATTATCCTTCAACTTCCAAAAAATAAATTATACCTCAATTTAAAAAAAAAATCCATGGATAAAGAAGACGTATGTATATACAATGGAATACTATTTGGCCTTTAAAAAAAAAAGGAATGAAATCTTGACATTTGCAACAGCGTGGATGGAATTCAGAGTAGTATGCTAAGCAAAATGAGTCAGAGAAAGACAAACTGTATGATTTCACTTGTAGGATTTAAGAAACGAAACAAACGAGCAAAGGGGGAAAAGAGCAAGAGAGAGACAAACCAAGAAACAGACATTTAACACAAACCGGTGGTTACTGGAGAGGAGGAAGTGGGGGGATGGGAGGAATTGGTGACGGGGTAAGGAGGGCACTTGTGATGAGCCCTGGCTAATGTGTGGAAATGTTGAATCGCTCACTGTATTGTACACCTGAAACTAACAGAACACTATATTTACTGGAATTCAGATAAAATCTTGACAGGGAATAGAGAAACTTTAAAAATCCAGAAATTATAAGAGGAAAAGTTGTCCAGTTGATCTCATAAAAATTTTATGTGTACAAATTAGCGTAAACAAAGTTACATGACAAACTAGGAAGACTGTGTGTGTTCCATGTGACACAAAAGGGTAGTTACCTTAGGGGAGGCCAGTATCCCAGTAGAGAACTAGGCATAGGACATGGACCACTCATAAATAAGTAAACGTAAATGGTTTGTAAATATGTAAGTTTTCTCCTTAGGTAATGACAATTAAAATTCATTTTTCTTCTGCTTATGAGAATAGCACAAAGTAAAAGGTTTTATACATCATTGATCAGGGTTTGTGTTGCTGGTAAGAGAATGAAGTAGTACAAGGTTATGTGGAATTTGACAGTATTAATCAGTTTAAGAGCATGGGTTTTAGATTCCGACCCCTTGTATTCAGATCTTGGCTTCACAGTTTATTAGCTCTATAACCTTGGACAAGTTCCTTAG
This sequence comes from Hyaena hyaena, assembly GCF_003009895.1. NCBI lineage: Eukaryota > Metazoa > Chordata > Mammalia > Carnivora > Hyaenidae > Hyaena > Hyaena hyaena. The sequence continues at coordinate 74,133 of NW_024081626.1, read as the reverse complement.
CTTCTGCCTCAGTTTACTATAAAATGGATATAGTAATAGTAAGACTTCATTGAATTGACACAGAGTGTTTAGAACAAAATAGGTACTCAACAGATGTTATTACAGCAAATATTTATACATAAGTGCAGACAGATGCAGTAGATGCAGCACTATTTGTAATTAGAAAAAAAATGGGAAGCAATCTAATCTATTAATAGAACTTAGTTAAGTAAACTATGCATTATGGAACACCAGTATGGTAGAATTCAGTGTAACTTAAAATTGACGTGGGTCTACACATCATAATTAGTAAAAGGATGTGTGCGTGTGTGCGTGCGTGCACGTGTCTTTACCTGTATTTTGTTTATTGAATATTCCTCAAGGGAATACAAGATACACAGGAAGATGGTGGCCCACAAGGGGACTGGAGGAAACTTACTGTATATACTTTGAAACATTTTTACGTAAATATGCTATTAGAATTTTTTATCACATGCATCTCATTTACATTAAATAAAATAATTTTTTTTTTCAAATTTTTTAAATTTATTTCTAGGAGAGAGAGAGACAGCGTGAGCAGGGGAGGGTCAGAGAGAGAGGGAGACACAGACTCTGAAATAGGCTCCAGGCTCTGAGCTGGCAATAAGCACAGAGCCCGACGCGGGGCTCGAACCCACGAACCGTGAGATCATGACCTAAGCGAAAGTCGGACGCCTAACTGACTAAGCCACCCAGGTGCCCCAAATAAAATAATTTTGTATAAAATACAAGGAAGTGGTAAGCTCTTATAACTGGCAGAATTCGCAGAATAGGGGTGATCCTTCAACTAGGAAACAGTTCTCATCAGTTCTTAATTTTGCCTCAGAATAACATTGCCTTGGCCCTGGAACTTACGTACCGGGAGCGGCTGCATAGAGTGTACAAGGACGTAAAGAGCCGCCTGGACTATCACATCTCTGTGCAGAACATGATGCGCCGCAAGGAACAAGAGCACATGATAAACTGGGTGGAGAAACATGTGGTGCAGAGCATCTCTGCACAGCAGGTACGTGCTGTCCTGAAACTTCCGGAGCTGGAGCGATTTCTGAGAGCCTCTGCTGATGCTCTGTTCGGCTAGAGATTGCTGCCAGAGAGTCCTTAGGCTCGAGACAGCGGGGTCGCCCTGGTTCGTTTTTCTAGATAGTGGTAACTTGTAAGATGCTGCCCAACTACCTGGGTGGCTTTCCTCTTCTCTCAGAATTTGGTTACCAGAGAGTCTCTTAGTGTCAGAGACAATGGGAGGTAGCTGGGAACACTGACTGCAGCAGACTTGTATTCAAGTCCCGTCATTTGGGAAACGTTAACCAACATATTTCATTTCTCTGTACAACCGACTGTATAAAACTGTGTGAGCCCCTTCCATTTCCTAATTCCATAATCTCTACTCCATTCCCTCTTCCCTGCTGCTTAAATCATTGGTCTTGAATGGGAAAGAAATGTTTTTTATCATTTACCTAAATTTGATTTCCTTTTTAAAGTTTATATATATATATTTTTTGACTTGGTTTTTTCTTTCCCAAATACATAGTATATTTAGGCATTTCCAGTCATTTTCTGTATAACATTCAAGGACTAGAAAAACAGGGTCTGTCAACATTTAATGATTTTCTTTCCCAATAAGTTCTCTCTTGCGTAAAAGTAACATGTTTATTTAAGAAACGGGAAAAACAAAAATACAGAAAAGAGACAAAATTATTCTCCTTTTAAACATTTCTGTGTTATTAATGTTTGGTAGTTGTTAAGCACCTGTTAGCTGTATATGCTAACATTGGTGGCACATGGTTAAAGGAATGTCTGGCTTCAAATTTTATGTAGGTTTCACCCATAAAAGCTGTGAGCCAGGGGATTTTAACTAGTTTCCAGGATTTGCTTAAAATAAATTGCATTTCTCCTATGTTACATAAAGAATTCCTAGTAGTCTTGTCATATCAAGTCAGTAATCTATCTTTTTTTTTTTTAATGTTTTATTTATTTCTGAGAGAGAGAAAGACCGCGTGAGCAGAGGAGGGTCAGAGAGAGAGGGAGACACAGAATCTGAAGCAGGCTCCAGGCTCTGAGCTGTCAGCATAGAGCCCGACGCGGGCCTCGAACCCACGAACCATGAGATCATGATCTGAGCCGAAGTTGGATGCTTAACTGACTGAGCCACCCAGGCGCCCTGTTCCATCTTGAGATTCTGTAGGAACCTCAAGATCTTGTAGGACGCATCCTTTAGAATTACAGTGTTATTGCCTTCTGTGTATTTAGAGGCCTAAGCAGATTTCTCTTTCTTTATCACAGGAGAAGGAGACCATTGCCAAGTGCATCGCAGACCTAAAACTCCTTGCAAAGAAGGCTCAAGCACAGCCAGTTTTGTAAATGCATCTGTCTCCATGGAGACAGACACAGTTGACCAAGGAAACTAGTCAATGTGGCAAAGTCTTTCTCTGCTGCTGTCTACTGAAGTTACAGTTAACCTTTCCTAAAAATGAAAAGTTTGAGTTTTACATAGAGAATTAAAACAATCTATTGGCCAGTGAGATGTTTTTCATCCTTGCTCTGTTTTGAGTTGTTCCATGATCACTTTTGAATAAGCAGTTTGCTTTTAATAAAATTTGTTGCCTGGCTAAAGATTACCAAGTTATTGTTAAAATTTGTGATTAATTCTACCATCTTGCATTAAAATTACAGTTGAAAACTAGGTTTTACAAGTTGTGTAATATTCTGAAATTTAACATTTGTCAAATGGGTAAAAATCAAACATGTCATCAAACTGAGAATTTAGTGTAAGCTATTCCTGGCCAACTGACAGGTTACTGGAAATTTAAAGCTTTTTTAGTATTCTTAAAATAACTAAAGGAAATATTGTGTATCAAGCCACGTTATTGACTTTGTTAGTTTAGTAATACGTCTGTAGAAAATATTACGGACCCAGTGTGTCATAAAATTAAAAAATCCAGCAAATAAGTAAATAAATTCTTCCCTTCTACAGGTTTGTCTGCATTTAATTCTCCCATTCTTGTGTAAGGATGTCCTTGTACACAAAGGACAACTTACATAATAGGAAATATTTGACAATATGTACCATATGGATAACTGCTATTTTCATGGACTTCCTAGGATTTTAAGTAATATAACAATAGATACCAGATCAATATTTATCGGTGGATAATATATTCACCTGCTATATAAATTAGATTGATACCTTTATTGTTACTTAAAGAGATTTTGAACTAGGATATGTGTTTGTAAGGAGTTTGACAGCTGTTGTGGGAGCTGGTTACGCTGATCTCTGTAAGGCTTTTTTACCTTTGATTCTGACACAGGAGCCTGAAGTCCACAGAGCAGGCAGTAAAGAAGGGAAGGTGAATGTCAAGTGAGAGACCCAGGAACACATAGAAGTCGCAAGCACAGTCCGAACCCCTTGTCTGTTTTTATAACCTCTGAGTTTGATGGTATGATTCCTCGAAAAGCCCGGGTCCTTTTTCACACAAAACTTGTCCAAAGGTTAGAAAAGCTGAAGGGAGGTCCAGGGAACGGTGGGGAAGGCCCAGCTACAGCTGCTGAGCCACAGATCAACAACATGTATGAGCTACTGAATAGTTGCTGCTTTACCTGTGCCCTCGGAAATTGCTCAAGAATCAAATGGCTCAAAGGAAAACATTCAGGGAAGAGAATTCTGGAGTAGTTCAGCCTAACCCACTTGACACATTATGAGCCACCGCAATAACTGTGCTATTAATAAATGTTAACCTGAATAAATAATACGTGAAGCAAAAATTCTAATCCCAAGAAGTTAATGAACCTCCAATAAAATATAGAGACAGCAGAAAGGTGACAGGTCAGAAAAGAAAAGCTGAGCTGGCATTTGAAAGCGGAAGTTAGCCAGAAGAGTGTCTGAGGGATTCGAGTCCAGAAAGAAGGAGCAGGATTCATGATCATAGAGAAGCTAATGGAGCAGAGTAGCATTTTTTTTTAAAATAATTTTATTTATTTCTAAGAGAGAGACAGCGTGAGCAGGGGAGGGTCAGAGAGAGAGGGANAAATCCTTGTTTGGTAGCATTGACTATTAGTTCAACAGAAGTTTTGTTTTAATAGTATGTAAGTGTTGAGTTTCTCCTTCAACTTGAGCCATCTTAGTTTGTCAATTCTTTTTTTTTTTTAATGTTTTATTTATTTCTAGGAGAAAGAGAGAGAGAGACAGTGTGAGCAGGGGAGGGTCAGAGAGAGAGAGGGAGTCACAGACTGAAAAAGGCTCCAGGCTCTGAGCTGGCAGTCAGCACAGAGCCCGACGCGGGGCCCGAACCCACGAACCGCGAGATCATGACCTAAGCGAAAGTCGGACGCTTAACTGACTAAGCCACCCAGGCGCCCCCAGAGTAGCATTTTTAAAACTGAGGAACTTGAGTGAAATATGAATAGGAGTTCTATCAGAGTCCTTAATGCTGTGCTTAGAAGTTGGATTTTGTTCGGAGGGGAACCAGTGAAAGGTTTTAAGCAGAGGAGTGACAACTAGATACTTTGTTTCAAAAAACTCAACTATCAACAATAGAAGACATTTTGGAGAAGCAAAGCTAGTTTGTCTGCTGGAACATTCTAAGGAAAAGACATTGAAGACTTTAAGAAAGGCCTTGGCAGTGTGGACAGAAAGGAATTAAACACAAAACGCAACATTAGCAGAAATTTGTGGAGAATATGGAAGAAGGGAAAAATAAAATGTGAGTCACCGTTTGCTTGCTTGAAAGAAGAGAAACCGAGGTATTCTTACTGTGATTTGGAATACAGGACAAACTGATTCAGGGAAGACTAAGGCTCAGTATAGAGCCACGGAAGAACACCGGTGTTTGAGAGATGGTAGATAGGATTCTGCCAAATAAAGGATAGCCAGTTCTTGGAGGAAAACCAGGAGGCAGTAGTATAAAATCAGGACAGTGCAGAGTTCTGTGTCTGAAGAAAAGGAGATTAAGAGGACTCCATGCCCATCAGAGTTAATCACTTGAAAGTCTGTGGTGGCCCTTCCTAGAGTAGTTTTGGTTGAAGGGTAGGGACAGAAGATAGATTGCAGTGGTGGTAAAGGATTGAAAGGCGGTGAGGAAACAGACCTACGTAGAATAATTTCCAGAACGCTACTCACCCTCACTTGTTTTGTCTGCATGGACATTGAATGGACATGTTAAAGGCATCTCAGACTGAAGTCAAAAATAGATCTCTCAGTCTCTACCCACTGCCTGCCCTTCCCTAAGTCTTCGTCTCAGATAATGGCACTACCGTTCAGCTAAGTCGCTTAGCTCCAGACTAGGTGTCAGCCTTGGTCCCTCTCACTTTGCCTACCCAACCCGTCAGCAACTCTTGTTACTCTACTCAAAACTTCTCACAGATCTGCCCCTCCTACCACTGTCTAACCCAAGCTGCCTCTTCAGCTATGACACTTTGGGCTACTACAATTCTCTGTTGCCACACTTGCACCTCTTTTAACAAGCCTCTGGAGCTAAAGTGAGCTTTCTCAAACGTAAGTCTAATCGTATCACTCCCCTGTATAAAACCGTAATGCCCTATTACACTTTGAATAGAATCTAGTCCTCACCGTTATTTACAAGATACTGTATGATCTGGTCCGCAGCAACCTCTGACCTCACCTACCACTCCTTGTTCATTCTGCTTTGGCCACCCTTTTTTTTTTTTTTTTAAAATGTTTATTTATTTTTGAGAGAGAGACAGTGCAAGTGGGGAAGGGACATAGAGGGCGACACAGAATCTGAAGCAGGCTCCAGGCTCCGAGCAGTCAGCACAGAGTACTTTGGCCACCCTTTGCTGTTCCTCAAATGTCTAAACCTTTCCAGTTTGCAGCATTTGTACAGACTTCAGAGCTTCCCTGACAAGTTACCACGAATGGTAAATATGCCAGGAGATACTACTCGCCTTAATATGTGGAGCAGCCTGGCCGTTAGAGACCTCGGGCCAATGATTTCAGGCTGAGAACAGCATCTGGGTTTCCCGTAAGGCCACCTGGTCTGCGCAGAGTCTGAAAGCATGCCCCACAGTCCCCAGAAGCAGAGAACCGGATGAGTGACGTCCTGCGCTCAGCAACATCACCGACACGTTGCCAAGAGAGTGTCTGCCAATCTAGACATTAGCCATGGCCGGTTATAGAGCACGTGCTGCTTCTGTTGGGCAAGAGGCCACGGATGGAGGAATAAGATTACAGTGTCAGTGAGAAAAGGGAACTATTGTTAGATTCCTTACTTTTGTTATAAATGTTACAATGACCATAAAGGATTTATTATCAACGATAATCTGAAGACCATTCCAATCAAGTCAAATCACCCTATTTCAGTAGTTATTCTTAGCAACACTCATGGTGAGATAAACAGAAATGTTTCCTGATGTGATTAAATGTAAAGTAGACAATATCACCTGCGATGTAATCTAGCTAAAAGTATTTAATTTCAATCTATCAAGGCTTAAGATGTAAATTCCAGTTCCAGACAATGAAAGAGATAGAGGAACAGATAAATGACACTAAAGGAAATAACTAAATTAAGGATTGTTTTTGTATATATTAGGTCTTGTGTTTTCCCTTAAAAATTTTTGATGTTTTCTGTTAAGGTCCTATACCTCTTTTATAACACTTATTCTAAAACCTTTCTATCCTTTATTAGTATTCTAAAATGTACCTTTTTACATTTTTAACATCGGAGTGAAATGTAAAGCATAATCTTAACAGTACGAAAGCACCACAAGATAACAAGAAATCATCAGGTCAAGAACCAAGAGACCATGGAAATTCGGAGAGGTGAGCTTAGCACTCGGGACCACTTCTGCCCTGGGAGCATTTGCCAATCTGGAGAGATGGCTAAGACTAAGCTATGCTCCTGGCGGTTCACAGGCTAGCAGAATGAAAGACAGAGCCCAGGACCCACTGAGGATGAAGACCCAAGTAGGTATCACTACTGCCCACCACCGCCACACATGGTGCACAAAGCTGCGCTCGGAGTACAGGTGAAGACAGAAAGCACCAGCCCTTCCACTTGACAGCACTCTGCTGTGAGCGGACCACTCAGTGAACTCAGCCCTGAACTTGGATTAAGGTGATTCCAGATTGCTGGTGCCCCCAGCAAAAAAAAAAAAGAAAAGAAAAGAAAAAGAAAAAGAAACCTCATTTGGAAGAAAAAAACATGATCCTAGTCTTCTATTTCTTCTACAAATGATTTTTCAAACCCAATTTTACAGGAAGAGATAATCAGATGATTAGGAGATAAGATACTATAGGCAAGGATAAATAAGCCATAAGCTAATTATGCTTATTGTATTGAAGGAAATAAAAGTCAAGTTTGAAAATGTTGACAGGGGTGCGTGGCTGGCTCAGTCAGTAGAGCAACCAACTTGATCTCAGGGTTGTGATTCAAGTCCCACATTGGGTGTGGAGCCTACTTAAAAAAATGGACAGAAAACGAGAAACTCTTTTAAAAGAAACAAATTTTGAAAACTATAAATTCTAGAACTGAATAAATATATAGAAATTAGCTCAATTGGCCATTTTCAATAGCAGATTAGAAAGGAGCAATTATGAACTGGAAATAAAAGAGAATATCCAGAGTGAAGAAGAGAGATAAAAAGATGAAAAATACAAAAAGGAGAGTAAGAAGATACTAAGGTCTAAATACGTAGCTGGAGTCCTAAAAGAAAATGAGAGAAGATGAGGCAGAAGGAATATTTAAAGAGCTTATGGCAGAAGATTGTGAAAGGAAATGATCAATGTGTGTGGGGAAAATACCTAACTAGAATTCTATAGCAGCAAAAATACCTTTTAAGAAGGAAAGAGAAATAAAGATTTTGAGAGATCTAAAAATGAGTTAGCAACCAGTAGTACTTCATTAAGACTAAGAGCTAGCTATTCTTAAGACAAGGAAAATGATCCCATAGATAATGCCAGAAACACAAGGGAAAAGGAAGAAAAACGTAACCTGTTAAATATGTGAGTAAACCTAAATGAATATTCTAAGTATAAATATAAATTCTTGGGAGATTAAAATATTTTTATGTAGAAATGGACAAATTCAGGGGTGCCTTGATGGCTCTGTCATTTGAGCATTTGAGCATCCCACTCAAGGCTCAGGTCATGACCTCACAGTGGTGAGATTGAGCCCTGGGTCAGGCTCCTCAGCGGATGTGAAGCCTGCTTGAGAATTTCCTTCTTCCCTTGATTCTGCCCCTCTACTCACTTGTGTGCATGCTCTCTCTCTCTCTCTCTCAAAAAAAAAAAAAAACAAAAACAAAAAAAAATAGAAAGCGAAACAAATTCATAATTACATCAGTAACTAAAGAATTAGGAAGCAGTTAGGATATAGAGTTTGAATAAACACAAACTGGACTTAATCGAGGTACAGAACATTGCTCCCAATAACGGCAGGATATACAATTTTTCTCAAGTACATATGAAATAGTATACAAGACCTGACCACATAATATGCATAATGAGTGTCTCAACAGACTTTAAAGGATTGAAATCATGCACAATATTTTTGCTGATCACAGAAAAATTACGCTTCAGAGTTGTTAACAAAAAGATAGGGAGATCCATATATATTTTGAAATTAAGAAATACATTTCTAAATCCAGGCATCAAAGGGGAACTCCGAAGGGAAATTAAAAAGTATTGTAAAATGAATGATAGAAGACCTAGAACCACAAAGAGTGCAAAATCTGGCCCAAAACTTGCTGAAGTTGGGTTTGTGGTTAGATAATCCTCAAAGAAATTTCGTTTGTTTTTCTCTTTGCCCTCCGCTTAGCCAGAGCTAAGATTGGAATAAGCCAGTGTGATAGGCAGGATTCTACACTGCCCTATAGTGTCGTGCCCCGGTGTTACCCTCAGTAAAGTCCCCTCCCCTGAGCACAAATGGAATCTGTGACTTGCATCTAATCAATACAATCTGGCAAAGGTGGTGGGGTGCCACTCCCTTGATTGGGTTACTGGATGTGGCCAAAGGTGATAAGTCACTCCCACTGCTACATTACACTGTGTAAGACCATCGTAGCCTGCTGGCCTTAAAGAGGCAGGAGAGTTGTGTGTTGAACTGCCTATGAACAGGGCCACCAGCAGGGAGCTGCAGGCAGCTTCTAGGACCTGAGGGCAGACTCCAACAGCCAGCTGGTAAGAAGCTGGGGCCCTCGCTCATACAGCCAAAAGGAAATGAATTCATCCAACAAATAGAGTTTGGAAGTGGATCTTCCCCCCAGCCAAGCCTCTGATGAAACTAAGACCCCAGCCAATACTTGAAGTGCACCCTGGTGACGGCCTGAAGCAGAGAACCCTGTTAAACCAAACCTAAGCCTACAACCCACAGATACCGTGAGATAATAAGTGTGCACTCTCTTAAGCCTCTAAATGCGTGATCATTTGTTATGCTGCTGTCCAAAGCTGGTACACCAAGGATCCCTACCATTTCCATCTGTGGCATGAGTCTTTTCCTGATTTACCCACTGTGGGTCCCTACAGAGGGTCCGAAGCAAATCCCCACCTTTGTGCGGGCTTTAGACTTGTTTCCCAATCTCTTGCATATGGCCTTTTGCCCCTGGGTCTGGCTCAGCAAAGATTACCAGCTATTGCCCAAGCGAACGAACACTAGCTCCAGCTCTCACCCAACGTGCTTCCTTTCCACCTTTGAGGATTTCCAACATCTAGTTAAGCCACACATTTTTAAATGATGGTGTTTAAAATGTTTTATCCAGCATTTATCGGTGTTCTTTAACAAGATCTCTTTCAAGGTCCAGTCTGCTCTATGTCCCGGGATTTCTTTTCAACTGTGCAACCCACTGAAGTCTTATACCCCACCACTGCCAACCTTAAGCTACATTCACAGAAGAGATGATGATCTCTTAGTTTCCTAATCTGATCCACATTTTCCAGCCCTCATGTTACTGGACCTCCCTCTCAACAGCATCTGGCACTGTTGGCCGCAGTTTTCCTGTCTTCCTTCCTTCCTTTCTTCCCTGGCTTCTAACAGCACATGTGAGATAAGAACTGTGCCCAAATCTCCATAGCGTCAACGTGGAAAAGCTTATTTTTGTTCATAAGGAATCTACCGCAGGCCCAAGTGACCCTCCTGAGAAACTGTCCTCCATGTGATGACACAATGATCCAGTGTTAGAGCTTTCAACCTTCCCTTCTCACTGCCAAACCTCCATGATCACCCTGCAGGAGAAGGGGTCAGGGGAGGGAGGTCTTACTTCAGCAAGTAAATGCTTCAACTAAAAGGGAAAACATAACTTTCATTCATAGTCTCCTGGCCGGAACTAGTCACATGGCACCACCACAGGTGCGGCTCTGGGCCAGGAAGAGAGGAGAACCGGCTGTGGTGAGAACTAGCACAGTCCACGCCACAAATCTGGATCTCTTTCATGAGCCCCAGCCCTGTGCATCCACCTACCTGCTAAAGTCAATGTGTCCAAGAGGGATGCATTATTTACCCATTCCCACACCCCTTTCTTCTATATTTGCGCTATTAATCAGTGATATAAAGAAGAAACCTGGGAGTAACCCTGAGCTCCTCTCCCATACCTTCCTCTCACAACTAATAAATAACTAGACCCATCACCTCTCTCTGCCCTATCTCTTCCTCCCTGTGCTCGTTTCCTCTGGCCAGAGCTCTGCAGTGGCAAAGGACTTGCCCCCACTGCCTGGCCCCCCAATCAGCCCCTCCTATGCTCTGTTGCCTACATCTAAATGTGACCATGTCACTCCTCTTCAGCAGTCCCTCCATTTCCTCTAAGCTAAGGTGTGTGTAGGGTCCTCCATCACCTGGTCTTGCCCTTCCTCTCCAGCCTTTCCTCTTCCGTTCTCCATCCCCACCTGACCCTCATTCCCCACTGCAGCAGCCGTGTAAAACACTCGCATTTCCTGGACTGTAATGGACATGACAAAGCGCGTGTTTGCTCATGCAGTCCCTCTACCTGGAATACGCTTCCTTCGTCTGCCTGCCTAGAAACCGTGATTCATCTTTCAAGACGCAACTCCTACATCATCTCCTCTACGATGCTTCCGGTGACACTCACTTTTCTTCCTTATTTTGTAAGCTGAGCCTTTTCTGTGTTGGGTCCCCCTCCAACCTGTGCAGATGTCAGCATAGCATCTACAATGCTTCTTTATGCTGTTGACTCCAGAACTTGGCAGTGCATTTGGGTCATAGTAGGCACTCGGTCAATGTTTGATTAATTAATTAAATTGTCACTCTACGTCTCAGGGCACCTGGGTGTCTCAACATCCACTCATCCGCTTCGGCTCTGAGCTGACAGGATGGAGCCTGCTTCAGATCCTCTCCTCTCTCTCTGCCCCTCCCCGCCACACTCTCAAAAATAAACAATCAAATAAATAAAATCGTTGCTTTAAGTCTTGAGCTACTGGTGTTTCCCCTTCTGGCTCTTCTTCCTCAGTCAGCCTTTTGGTAACAACTTTGGTCACGGTCTGACTTTGCCCTTCCTTGTTGTTGCTACCACCTTCCTGGATGTCTCTCAAATTCACTTACGCTTCTTCATTTCTCTATCACTATCACCCTCGCCCGAGTTAGTGTTATTCATCCCTCGATGAGGTCACTGCAGTAATCTCCCAGCCTGTCCTTTCATACCCATTGTCTTCCAGTTTGCTCCTCTCCCCCAGATTCAGCGATTGAGAACGCAAGTCTGATCGCGTCACCCTCGCTTCTATTATATCCTATTATATCCCTCTAGTGTAGATCAACCCACTTCTCTTACAATAAAAACAAAAGCTCTGAGGGAACTGGCCCCTTCCTGCCTCTTCAGCTTCCCCCCACCACGTTCCAGGTCCCCCTCCCCGCCGCCCCGCCCTCCCTAGTCACAGGCTTCCTTGCTTTCAGCTGTTGTCATACCAGCCTTTTTTCCTCTTTTTTGAACTTCCTACCCTCCTTTCTGGCACAGGGCTTTTGAATTTTAACATTCTGTTCCCTCAAATTGTTTGTCTCATCTTGACTCAGTGTAACCCCAACTCACACTTAGAATTTTGGCTTGCTTTGCCTCCAGGAAGCCCTCCCTGGTTCCTTGTATCATACGCATATACAGTGGGGATCCTCGGCCTTCACAGCACATGGAATTATTACAGTTTATCATTTCCTTGGGTGGTATAGGCCTCCTTTACTAGGCTGAAAGTTCAAGAAGCATGAAAAGGCTGTTTTGGGCTCACCATTATGTCCTCAGGATGTAAGTACATGGCGCACAGTAAATGCTCAACAAATGATTTTGGAATGAATGACAAAATGAATTCTCTCAGGGGCGCCTGGGTGGCTTAGTCGGTTAAGTGTCTGACTTTCGCTTAGGTCATGATCTCGCGGTTCGTGGTTTCTAGCCCCGCGTCGGGCTCTGTGCTGACTGCCAGCTCAGAGCCTGGAGCCTGTTTCAGAGTCTGTAACTCCCTCTCTCTCTGACCCTCCCCTGCTCACGCTGTCTCTCTCTCTCTCTCTCTCCTAGAAATAAATAAAAATATTAAAAAAAAAAATGAATTCTCTCAGCCCCTGAGATTCAAAACCTTGACAGCCTGCTCATTTTGTTCCCTGTGTGCAGGCTCCAACTTTTACAACGTCCAGGCTCCTTACATCTGGAAGGTGGGCTCCTCCCCATTCCCGGTGCTCATGTCCCTATTAAATACCTAAACTATTGCCATATTCCCCTAGCTGACTTCCTTGCCTCTTTCTCTACCCATAATTTATCTATATGAGGTGGCACAATCTTCCTTAAAGGCCATGTTTATCATATTATGTCCCAAGTCAAAAACCTTCAGTGGTTCCTTATTAATATTTACAATATGTGTTTTGCTTGGATTCAAAGACCCCCACAGTCTGGCTGGGATCTGGGTAACTATTTTTACTTCCCCCTCCTTCCAAATGCCCACTCTGGAACCTTGCTCATATCCCGGAAATACATCCCCTGAATTCCAGCAACCAGTCCTGGGCCTGGGCCACTCCTTACACGTGGTTCCTTTCTGCTCCATCACATCGCGTCGAGGCTCCAGAGCCCCAGCTCCAGGCCTATCTGCGCAAAGCCTGGCCTGATTTCAGCAGCCCCACCCACCCCGTCAGCTCTTCCTTTGTCTCCAGGCCCACGAGTTGCTCTGCCCTCTGCCTGGAACCTTCTTTCCCAGGCCCTCTGGCTGGCCAGCTCTTTCCCATTCTCTCGTCCTCAGGGCCTGCTCCTTGGACAGACCATCTCGGTCATCCATTTCATCTAGGATGTTCTCCCATCATTTACTCCCTAGCATGGTCCATGGCCCTCAACACCATCGGTAATCAGCCATCTCTCTTCCCAAGTAGACAGTAGGTCCCACGCGGAGATGTTCTGCCCTGTTCTCTGAAATACCCATCACACCCAGTTCACTATTGTTTTTTAGTGATTGTATGTATTACTATTTTACATATTTTTCCAAATTATTAAACGTTTGTTGTTTTCAAATACTATACCAAAAAAAAAAAATAGTATGCATTTCTTGATTAACGATCCAGAGATAGAAATTCCAAGTTAAAGGTGTTCTGGGAGCACCTGGGTGGCTCAGTCAGTTGGGCATCTGACTTTGGCTCAGGTCATGATCTCACAGTGCGTGGGTGCCAGTCCCGCACTGGGCTCTGTGCTTAGAGCTCAGAGCCTGGACCCTGCTTCTGATTCTGTGTGTGTGTGTGTGTGTGTGTGTGTGTGTCTGTCCCTCCCCCACTTGCATTCTGTCTGTCTCTCTCAAAAATAAACATTAAAAAAATTTTTTAAAGGTGTTTTTTCTCTATTTCAATAGTTTGAGTTACTAAGAGGATAATCCACTGAGTTCTCTCTTCCTTTGATAGTTTTAGCCTTATAAGCATGAGAATTCTTGCTTTATTTTTCATAAACTCCCTAAATTGAGGACACTCTTTTGTAAAAGAAATACGTAAAAATAATTTCAGGGATTATTTTCTTTTTTCATACTTTTTGAACCCTTTAAATATCATATTTCACTCTGAAGGTGCTGTTTTCTTCTAATGTCAAACAAAACACAACAGGGAAATCAGGCCCGCTGTGGTGTTCTTAGAAATTACCGTGCTCCAAATTTCTTAAATATCTGTGAATTCATAATAGTAAATTTTTCACAAATTACATTTTAGATAATATTTCTAAGTCCCTATGTTTATTTTTCTAAATTCATCCTGCCTCTACATTTTACTACCCCTTTTAAGAGGCAGAGTCCTTTATTAACATTATGTTATGAATAAATGTTTATAAAGAAATGTTTCATGGGGCACCTGGGTGGCTCAGTCAGTTAAGCATCTGACTCTTGGTTTCGCTCAGGTCATGGTCTCACGTTTTGTGAGAAATAAATGATTCGTCTTCCCTTTGAAGGGATCGCCATACCTGTTAACACACTTCATGAAGTGAAGCTGCCCAGCTAGCCCCTCGCTCTTGACAGTGCTCTCTGTGTCTGTCTACTTATCAACCTCATCGTCCCGGTTAGAACTAATGAGACTTTAAGATGCTTGGTGTCACTGATAATCTCATCCTGCTGTGACCTTCACCTTATCTAGCACGGTGGTTAAATACTAATAAACACTTAATTAGAAATAAACTTGTCTAACCCCCTACATTCTAGGGTTCATGGGTCAAAAGATACACAAGAAGCTGTTTATGGGATTAAAAAATATATGTTATTATAACAAATAATTTAAAAAATATATAAAGAGTGTTGGCCTCAAAGAGGAAGTCTGCCCTCAAACCCAGATAAGATCTTTGCGACATACAGCTTGACCGTGGCAATAGTAGTGATCATTTCGTCATTTCTGAAAAATAGTAATAAGTCACGGAAGCAAGTAAAAGGTTCAGTCTTACACGACTGGCATCTTATGACCGGACTTTTTCTTAGAAGGTAATGCCTTTATCCCCACGCTTTTAATCTAGATGAAATAATCATTCAGCAAAAGAAAATGTCATCTAATTTTTAGTGGTGGTTCTCCTTTTTTTTTTTTTTTCTGTTCTGTTTAATTTTATTCGGTGGGGGAAGGGTTGTATTTTGAGTGGCTGCATTTAGTTGGTAGCTTTTGTGGCAATCAGTAAGATTTTCCCCCCTCCGCTGGCAAAATGTGGAAAAGTAGATATCAAGCTGTTTCTATTTTAAATTATGCTCTGTCAAATGTTTGGAGTGTTGTTTTCAAATGGAAATGTGTTTCCTGCTTTTCTTGGCCTGGATCTGTAAGTAGTTATTTTCTTGCAGCACTGTGTGTGACGGTTTTGTCTTTCAGAGTGGGGTGGCCCAAAATATTTTAAAGGTGGCTCCAGTGACATTACTTTGGGATGGTGGTAAATTCAGAGCCATTCCTGTGAAGGTTAAGGTTTTACAGAATCCTACGATCCTCTCGTCTCTCATCTCCCCAGTGGTAAGTTTGGAATAAATTCCTAGGGGATCAGAGTCTTTTCAGCGCAGACACATATTTCAATATTTCAAAAATACTCTATACTAAATATTTTATGGTGCTTTACAAAGAGCACGTTGACTTTTAAATTAGAAAAGGAGCGAAAAGTGCTAGAAACATTGTTGCCACGGAAGATTCTGCTGCGGGTGGTGGGCTCCCTATTTCTCGAGTCTTGGTGTTCTCACCAAATTTCCCTGTTGACACTTTTGTTATGATCCGGGTTACATTATTTGGTCGATGGTAAGGCATTTAATGTTGTGGCTGTTGTAACTGGTACATGGCAATGAGGTGTCCTTCTTCCGACCCTCTCCATGTTCAAGGACTTGGAAATTAATTCACTTTTGAAAGGTGAACAATTAAACACAAATAATTGATGACATTTGTGGCCTAAATCAATTACCTTTAAATACAGCAGGGATGAGAAGAGCCAAAAATTCTTATCAGAATTTTTGTGCCTAAATATGAAGTAGAATTGTGGTCTCCTAAAATTGTTTTATTATTTTATTTAATTTGTAAATTATTTATAAAAGTAGAAACCATGTCATCAGCGAAGGAACTGGTTAAGCACACTATAGGATGTAACTATAACAGAAAAACCTATTACCACTAAAAATGCCTATAGAAAGTCTTAAGTGGCATGGGAGGGGTATTTATGACTAAAAAAACTCAGTAAAAATAACAACAAAAGATATGAAGAATGCTCGACCAAATACATTAGACTTATATGATGTTCAATCTTAAAGTCATCCATTCATCTTCTCCCATACTTAGTTTAAGTCAATGGTTACCAAGAAAAACTGTGGTTTTAACTGGCTTTCTTGTACGTTCTGATAGAACGCGCTGGTGACACCAACATGTTCCTTATGTCATTTCAGTTTATACATCAGTCTCCTGTGAGTTAACTTGCTGTGAGTCAGTTCTGGACCAATCAGTCTATTCCTGGTGCCCTGCTAAGATTACATTTCTGGACGTGCACAGCTGAGGACTGGTAACCATACCATGTGAAGTCTGTGACCCCTGACCTCACTAGAACACCCACCATGACTTGCGTCTCTCTTGTCATTACTGCTCTGATATTAAAATCACACTGTCAGAGTTTTCCCCTTTGTTAACCTTTCCTTTCCGGGCTTTCTAAGAGGAATGTTTTTTTATTCTTAGGGGAAGACGGCATGGGAGGAGGCCATTCTGCATCTGAATGCAAGAATGGTAAGTCCAGGGCTGACACAGTTACCTGCCCCACTACTGAGTTAATATGGACTGAAGAGCTGGGATGGGACATCACATTGGATTCTGCAGTTGGGAGAATGAAATTTTACCTTGATGCAGACTCTAACGCCCAGAAGAGAGGAAAAGGGAACCAGCGAGAACAATCTGATCCTCTCAGTTTGAGTCAAGTGTGTCTCTGTGCTCAGTGCCAGACCAGCTGGTTAGCTTATGACCTTACACTTCCCTTCCCTTACTGGCCCCCTGTTTATGGTGCAGGCATTAATGCCCTGCTGCTCCCTTTGGCTACTCACTGTTAAAAGCTGCCCTGCAAACAAAGGAACAAACTAAAATAGGTAGCAGTTTACAAGGCCAAGTTCCTCCAAACATTGGGAAATGCTAGTTCTGGGTTTCACTTTTGGTTCTTTACTCCCTTGCCTTGAGATTGGTGGCTTAAGTCCCAGGGAGCATATCTTCCGAGGGGGCCTATTAAATCTTTAAGGGAGCCCGTGGGAGACATTTGTTTGTTTGTCAAAGGGGCTACAAAAACACTAGACTCCTCTTTCCTTGGCTTAGCTGATTATTTTTTGAGTTCCAACTCTAATTTTCTTTTTTTTTAAATTTTTAATGTTTTTATTTATTTCTGAGAGAGAGAGACAGCGTGTGCAGGGGAGGGGCAGAGAGAGAGGGAGACACAGAATCCGAAGCAGGCTCCAGGCTCTGAGCTAGCTGTCAGCACAGAGCCTGACACGGGGCTCGAACCCACAAACCATGAGCTCATGACCTGAGCCGAAGTCGGACGCTCAACTGACTGAGCCACCCAGGTGCCCAACTCTGATTTTCACATGAAAGGATCCAGGATCTAGGAAACACTGTTCTCTCCCCCTTTTTTTTTTTTTAATGTCTATTTATTTTTGAGAGACAGAGAGAACATGAGCAGGAGAGGGGCAGAGAGAGAGGGAGACACAGAATCCCAAGCAGGCTCTGTGCTCAGCCAGAAGCGGGGCTTGAACTCCTGGACCGTGAGATGAAACCAAGAGTCGACACTTCACAGACTGGGCTGCTCAGGCGCCCCTCTCCTTTTGCAGAGTGTGCACCCCCCCCCATCAGTTATTTCCATGGGCTGCTTGGACAGGGTGGGGCGCCTGGGGACACTTAAGCTGGAAGAATTCATGAGACGCGACAGGTGCATTAATCCCCTTCCTGGTCTCTCACAGACGGACAAAGCCACACAGTAGCCCCAACACCTACGTCCTCCTTCTGGGAGGGCACCAAGTAAGTGCTCCACCCATCTCGTCTCGTGCCCCATGGCCCTGACTTTTGTGTTGGCAGCTTAGGAGGGTAACAGGAGGGACTTAAGAGGGCGGTCTGGGGAAAGGGGGCCAGAAACAGGTGAAGAACTGAATGGTTTTTTATGTTCAGAGTGTGCTGCTTAACGCCGGATTCCCCAGGGAGGGGAGACCGCTCAAGAGACCCATGAAGCCCCTCAGCTGATAGATAAAACCTGTTGTGCGGGGGTACCTATGAAGATTTGGGGGTGGGGGGGGAGAGCCCATGGTTTTCACTGAGGCCTCAAATAGTTCTGGAACCCAAAGCAAAAAGCTGAGTGAATGTCACCCAACAAACATGAAAGCTATTTCAGGGACTTCTGCGCAGGTGGGAAAGATGACCTCTGGCCTTCCGCAAAGGCCTTCAGAAAGTCCAGTGGTTTACTATCCCCCCCTTTGCCCACACAGCATACAGTACTTGCTCCTGGCCTTTTTTGCTGGGGTCCTGCTGACATTGCTGCTGTTGGCCCTTATCTTCTTCGTCATACGGAGCTGCAGGAAATGTAAGTGGCCTCTCAGAGACCGACTGCTCCTCTTGCTCAGTCCCTGAGAACAGAGTCAGCTCTGAGGGCGAGTAAAACCCAGGGAGCTCAGCCTGTCTGCAGGCTGAGGATCTGAACCCCCAAACTCCTCCCCCTGCCCTCCCACCCTCTACTTTTCCCACCTGTAACACCCACCCCTTCGCCCCAGCCCGCAGGGAAAGCCTTCCCATCCCTCCGGGCCCCGTTGCTGACACTTGTCCCTCTCTCTCCTGGCACCTGCGGCAGGTCACTCTAGTCTCGGGGCCCTGGATCCTCCCTTAGATCCTCACTCCGGCCAAGATCCTCCGGCCAAGGTAGGATGACCACGTTGTTTCCGGGCAAGTGCATCTTTGAAGGGTTCTTCTGATCTCTGGTCCTCTGTGACCACAGCTTCCAAATGGCTTCTAAAGAGACACCTTCCTCCAAATTGAACTCACTCATGCCTCCTCCTCTGGCCTCTGCAGCTCTCACCCCCGGAGGAAGCACTTACCTATGCCAGCATGACTTTCAAAGCTTCAGAAGGAAAGAGCAATCACCTGACTGAGAAACATCCTGCCGGCTTGGACACAGTTGTCTACTCTCAGATCAAAGTGACAAACTCAGCAGACCTTCTCAGTGAGGCTTGACGAGAGTCCCTCTTATCTCCGCTCCATCTTTATATGTCACTTTCCCTTTGGACAAATTTGGGACCACAGCTGGGCCAGACTATGGTTGGGAGTTGTTTTGGGTGTGATTGGGCAGTGTTAGAAGCATCCAGCGTGTTTGAAGACCAAGGGACCTTCCTTCCCTTGGCCTGAGAAAAGATTGCTGGCCCTGCTGCTTGGACTGACAGCCTGACAGACCCTGGAGGGCTGAGACTGCCTCCCTCGTCCCCTTCCTAAGTGTGTGGTGGTGCGGAGCTCAGGGCACAAAGGGTGTTCCGTTCACTCAGTGCCGCTGATCAGTTTGGGAGAGGTCACCCAGCTGGGCAAGCTAGCAAGAACTACAAATAAAAGCAACCCCCCTGCAAAGCTGGCCCCTCCTGCATTTGTCTGTCCCCATCACCTCCAGAGACCAGAACTCATGCAGAGCCAGAGAGCCTCACAGAGGTGACGGGACTCTAGATCAAGCTCAGGGTTGATGGGGACACCAGTCTCAAGCTCTGCACCTACTAGCTGCATTCTTTTGAGTAAGTGCGTTAAACTTTTTTTCTTTTAAATTTTTAAAAATGTTTGTTTATTTTTGAGGGGTTGGGGAGAGGGTGAGGCAGAGAGAGAGGGAGACACAGAATCTGAAGCAGGCACTAGGCTCTGAACTAGCTGTCAGCACAGAGCTAGACACGAGCCGAAAGATCCTGACCTGAGCCGAAGTCGGACACTTAACCGACTGAGCCACGCAGGCGCCCCAAGTGTGTTAAATTTTTTAAAGCTTCGACTGCTTCATCTTGAAAACAGAATAATACTTACCTCTTCGTGTGAGAATAAGTGAGATGTCATCTACTTAGGTACTTTGTACCTCCCAGAGTTTTACATAAATACAAGGCCGCTGTTGCGTAAAGCACTATTCAAGTCACCTCCCTGCTGTAGCATAAAAGATACGCTAAGCAATGTTACATGGGAACTGAAGATCAAATGTTAACTCCCCTAAATCCTAATGCATAATCCCATAGACAATTCCAGTAAACATACCAATAAGATTCTTTTTCACTCAGTGAGGTTACTCTAAAATTCTTGTACAGATATTAAACGAGAAAACAAATCCAGGAAAATCTATACAAAGAAGCAAATAAAGTGATGTGGGAAGGGGTGCCTGGGTGGCTCATTCGGTTAAGCTTCCGACTTCGGCCCAGGTCAGGATCTTTCGGCTCGTGTCTAGCATCGGGTTCTGTGCAGGCAGCTCAGAGCCTGGAGCCTCTTTCAGATTCTGTGTCTCCCTTTCTCTTTGCCCCTCCCCTGCTCATGCTCTATCTCTGTTTCAAAACAATAATTAAAAAGCTATAAAAAAATTTAAAAAACGTGATCTGGGAAGGCTACCCCTAACAGCTAACTAGAAGTATTGTTTTATCACGTATGACTTAATAAAACATGTTCATGGTTCATGAATAAACGAGTGCGATGGAATGAAAACACTAGATAAAGATCAAAATACATGAGGAAATTGAGAGTATGACATAGCTGGCATATCCAATCATTTGGGAGGAATTGGTTTATTCATAAATGGTGTTTAGACAGGTAGGTAGCCTTATGGATGAAAACAAGATCAGAATCCACACCTCCCTTCTTAAATCAAAATAAATTCCAGATACATCAAAAATTTAACTGTAAAAACATTATGAAAGTACTAGAAGAGGGGCACCTGGGTGGCTTGGTTGGTTGAGTGTCCGCCTCTTGATTTCCCAGCTCAAGACACCATTTCACAGTTCGTCAGATTGAGCCCTGCGTTGCGCTCTGTGCTGGCAGTGTGGAGCCTGCTTGGGATTCTCTCTCCGCCCCCCCCCCCCGCTCCTCCCCTGCTTGCACAGGGGTGCATGCTCTCTCTCTCAAAATAATAAAAATAAATAAAAAATTTTTAAAAATTAAATTAATAAATACATTTTTAAAAAAAGTACTAGAAGAATATAGGAGAATTTTAAAAACAGAATGGTGCACACTTCACGTGTATGACCTGAAGCCAATAAACCAGAAAAGACTGATTAACTGGAGTTACAAAATGCCATTCAAAATGAGAAGTTTGGAAAATATTTGCAAAGCACCATGTAACCAAAAGGCTAATTTTCTTAATATATTAAGAGTTCCTGTAAGTCAACAGGGAAGAAATCAGCAACTCAGTAGAAAATAAAGGACCAACGATAGGTCTGGGTTAGTCAGAGAAAAGGACATATGAATGGCTTCTAAACATATAAAGAGATACTCAAGTCTACTCATAATAAAAGAAAGAGTAATTAAAAACACAATTAGATATTTTCCATCAATGAGGTTAGCAACATCCAGAAAGTTTGCTAACAAACAGTTTGGGTAGGACTGTGGGGAAGCAAGACATGCATGCAATTGCTATGGAGGTAATTTGGCAAGAGCTAGTGACATTTTAAAATCTGTTGCTGAGAATTCTTCTCAAAGCTAGAACAAGCTATCTTAAAATTTGTATCGAACCACAAAAGACCCCAAATAGTCAAAGTAATATTGAAGAAGAAAACCAAAACAGGAGGCATCACCATCCCAGACTTTAGCCTCTACTACAAAGCTGTCATCATCAAGACAGTATGGTATTGGCACGAAAACAGACACATAGACCAATGGACTAGAAGAGAGAACCCAGAATAGGACCCACAAATATACACCCAACTAATCTTTGACAAGGCAGGAAAAGAGTATCCAATGGAAAAAAGACAGCCTCTTTAACAGATGGTGCTGGGAGAACTGGACAGCAACGTGCAGAAGAATGAAACTAGACCACTTTCTTACACCATGGACAAAAACAAACTCAAAATGGATAAAGGGCCTGAACATGAGACAGGAAACCATCAAAACCCTAGAGGAAATAGCAGGAAACAACCTCTTTGACCTCAGTCGCAGCAACTTCTTATTCGACACGTCTCCAAAGGCAAGGGAATCAAAGGCAGAAATGAACTATTGGGACCTTATCAAGATAAAAAGCTTCTGCACGGCAAAGGAAACAGTCAACACAACTAATGGTCAACCGACGGAATGGAAAAAGGTAGTTGCAAATGACACATCAGATAAAGGGCTAGTATCCAAAATCTGTAAGGAACTCGCCAAACTCCACACCCGAAAAACAAATAATCCAGTGAAGAAATGGGCAGAAGATGTGAACAGACACTTCTCCAAAGAGGACATCCAGATGGCCAACAGACACATGAAACGATGCTCAGCATCCCTTCTCATCAGGGAAATACAAATCAAAACCACACTGAGATACCACCTCACGCCAGTCAGAGTGGCTAAAGTGAACAAAGCAGGAGACTATAGATTCTGGAGAGGATGTGGAGAAATGGGCACCCTCCTACACAGCCCCTCTGGAAAAATTAACAAAATTTTTCATCAAAAAATTAACAAAAGAACTTCCCTATGACCCAGCAATAGCACTGCTAGGAATTTACCCAAGGGATACAGGAGTGCTGATGCATAGGGGCACATGCACCCCAATGTTCATAGCAGCACTCTCAACAATAGCCAAAACATGGAAAGAGCCTAAGTGTCCATCAGCTGATGAATGGATCAAGAAGATGTGGTTTATACTACATGGCAATGAGAAAGAATGAAATCTGGCCAATTGTAGCAACGTGCGTGGAACTGGAGGCTATAATGCTAAGTGAAATGAGTCAGGCAGAGAAAGACAGATACCATGTTTTCACTCATGTGGAACAGGAGAAACTTAACAGAAGATCATGGGGGAGGGGAAGGGGAAAAATAGTTAAGGAGAGGGAGGGAGGCAAACCATGAGAGACTCTTAAATACAGAGAACAAACTGAGGGCTGATGGGGGTGGGGGAGAGGGGAAAATGGGTGATGGGCATGGAGGAGGGCACTTGGGATGAGCACTGGTGTTGTATGGAAACCAATTTGACAATAAACTATGTTTAAAAAAAAATTTTAAAAATAGGGGCACCTGGGTGGCTCAGTAGGTTAAGCATCTGACTTCGGCTCAGGTCTGATCTCGCAGTTCATAAGCTTGAGCCCTGCATGGTGCTCTGTGCTAAACAACAGAGCCTGCTTGGGATTCTCTCTCTCTTCCCCCTGCCTTGCTGCCCCTCCCTCACTCTTTTCCTCGCTCTTACAATAAATAAGCTTTGAAAAATACATTAGGTAATATTTTAAGAAACTGAGGTAAGAAAATTAAAGTTTGAAGAAATTGGTTAATTTAGCCAATGTCTGGCATCTACTAGATGACAGACACCATTTAAGTCCAGTCCTCCAATTTCCGATTTTTGGCATTTTGCCTCCATGCCAAGTTGGCCCACCCAGAGGTAGAATGGCAGAGAAACTAGCAAGTCAGGTAACCTAATCGAGAGAGCATGTGCATTCTGAGATGGAGTAGTGGCTCCTGACAGCTGGATTTTTAAAATAAATGTTTATTTATTTTTAAGAAAGAGAGAGAGGGAAGGGCAGAGAGAAAGGGAGATGGAGGATCTGAAGCAGGTTCCATGGTGTTAGTGTAGAGAGCCTGATGCCGAGCTTGAACTTACAAACCGCGATCTCTAGAGGGCCAACTCCTCTCCGCATCCCCTGCTTTGACGTGGCACATCCTCCCCAGAGCTGGCCAGTAAGAGACAATGAGACCAGACTCTGAGAGGTTGGAAGGGTTGGACGACAGGGCAGTGTGACAACCTGCCCCCCACACGTGGATGCGAGGGACGAGGTCATGACCTGAGCCAAAGTTGAATGCTTAACCTACTGAGCCACCCAGGCACCCCCTGACGGCTGGATTTTGAGAAGGCAGTGGAAGAGGGGGTCCAGTGCGGGAGCAAACAAGCCGAGGAGAAAGATGGTTTGGGGACATAGTCCAGTGCAGAGGCCACAGCATGGCAGAGTGCCCAGCCCTGGGAAGGCAGTAGAGGCTCTTCTGTCGCTGGCTGTGGAGGGCACCTCAGGGAGGGCTCTCTGGCTGTCAGCCATTCCCAAACTCGGGGCTGACAGCAAACAACTCTATGGACCTTTGAAGCTAGAAGCCACATCAGCTTTCCAGTTAAGAGCCAGTGCTTTTTAAAAGGCTCCAAGAGGAGGGGTAAGCATTGTCCTGGGGCCACCCACTTGGACATGCAGTATCACATTAATTGCTCTTCCTTCTCTCTTCTTGAAACTTCCCGGGGCACCTGGGTGGCTCAGTCAGTTAAGCATCCGACTTCGCTCAGGTCATGATCTCACGGTTCGTGGATTCAAGCCCCGCGTCGGGCTCTGTGCTGACAGCTCAGAGCCTGGAGCCTGTTTTAGATTCTGTGTCTCCTTCTCTCTCTGACCCTCCCCTGCTCATGCTGTCTCTATCTCTCTCTCAAAAATAAAAAAAAATAAAATATATTAAAAAAAAAAGAAACTTCCCAATTTCAGTAGCAGAGCCCTGTGTTTACAAAATTTTGGGTTTTGTCTCCCTGTGGTGAAAACTAGTGTGCCCCTGGCCTTGCTGGAGGATGAAATGAACCATTAAATAATAGACCGTAGATTCAAAAGGTCAGTGCCAGGAACGGGAAGGAGAAAAAGGCTCTAGAACCTTAGTTCACGGAATCAGAACAAACCTGTAGGATTCTCCAGGGAAATGGCTCTCCAGATTCGTAAGTATACATCTTCCAAGACAATGATAGATGTCTTCATCTGTCGTGGAAGATTGATGCCTGCTGTCTTGGCTTATGCAGCAAGATGGCCCCACGAGGCCCAGGCTGGATTGCTATTTGTAGAACCGGCGGGCTTGTGCTTGACCATGGTCACGGAGGAGGGCCTGGAGTTGTTTTGTAGCTGACGGAAAAGGCAACACTTTTGATGCTGTTTGCGCTGAGACTCTGGGAGGGAGGGGGTCTGGCCACAAGGAAACAGGGAGGATGGTGGGAATGGGATGGTCCCCGCACCCCTGCCCCTTCCCATCGGGCTGCTGGGTAGCTTTGAGCTTCCCACTGACAGAGGGGTTAGGGTGGAAGACCCCGTGAGAGCCTGGACCTAAATGTGCAGAGCATGTGCTGAATTGTGGCAAGAGTCAGTCTCCCTGCCCCAGCCCCACCCTGACCTCAGGGCTGAGTATCCTGAGCACTGACACTGGCCAGCACCCTACTGCAAGATATCAGAAAAGGTTTTTTTTTTTTTTTTTTTTTTTTTTTTAGGAGGGCAGCAGAGGCAGTGATGGGGAGCCCCTGGGAACCCCTTGAAATTGCAGGAAAAGTCTTTACATGGGAAGAGAGGGCGCAGACATGCAGGTGGTTGCTGAGAGCTTAGGTAATTCTGCCATCAATGACAGTACAGCCTCATTTGCACCCACAGCTGCCGATGCCTCGGTCTTATTTGTGTTTCCTGTTTTGATTGAATGTTTCACCCACCACACCTCGGTTTCTCATGAGTCAAGAGTGGCATTCATTCAGTCGGGTGGCAGTTTCCCACAGAGGACCATCTTTTCACCAAGAAGATCTGAGAAATGCTGATTTAGCCCGATGGGTGTGGACAGAATCTAATACCAATGCAGAAATAGATATTGCAATACTATACTTGAAACTTTTCCAGATATCCATTCCAATGATATCCCAGGAGAAGTTAGTCACATTAGTGTCCCATGAACAAGTTAGAGTTCATTCGACACTGGTGAGGAATTTATTGGCGAACCAATAAAACACAAGGGGTCTCCTGGTCCCCTGACCAAGATGCTGCCCCCTCTTCACCTGGAAGCTAGCCGGGGGTGTGGGAACTAAGATCTTGAGATGTTATTGACCGTGGCCGCAGCCTTGCTCAGGCATGGGCTAGCACAGCTCCTGTGGCTAATGCTGTTCTCACCTAACTGCAAGCCATTGCTGGCAAGCTAGGGGGTCCTTCAGAACACCTGAGAGATCACAATCCATCCCCAAGATGTGGACCCTTTGTCATGGTGACTCCATGGTAGCATCACTTTATTTATAAACTAAATGAAAGAAATCCTCAGTCATGTCTGTTCAGAATGAACCATTTTCTTTGGAATCAGGACACCTGAGCGGAGCTACAAAGAGTTGTCTACTTTGGGGGTAACACACAAAGGAGAACTGTTGCCTACCTCTGCCTATTGTTTTCTGCAGTAGAAATTGCTAACTCTCTTGTGGTGGCTTTACGGGGCCTAAACACCAAAGTTTATCGTCAGGGCAGAAGTTAGCTGTCATTGCTTCGAAGCCCATCAGTCAGTCAGTTGGGAAGCTTGGTACATGGGGCCTCCATTCACCTCCCACCAAGCTTCGGTGATATATGCAACGGGACCCGTTCAGAGCCCAGGAATGTCAGAGTCAGGAGGGCCTTTGCTTCCGGCTGCCATGTTTCAACTGCTGGGGTGAAAACAGGCTGCACTCTCCTGGCTACAAAGGAATGGGGTTGGACTCTGGTGCCGCAACTTCCACAACACCATGTGCTTCTCCTGTAGAGTCCTTATGCTAGTGGGCAGATTTTTCATCTGTGTGATAGTTTGTCTCCCTCCCACTCTGTCTTATAAGTGACACGAAGACAGATGCTATGTCTTTGGCTCGTCTTTCTATCCCCGGCATCTAGCACGGTCCTTGTGTATTGAAAGAATGAGTGAATGTATGAATTAAAAGCTCCTGGGGAGTATGAGAATGGGGTCCTCAATCTCTAGAGAAGAAAACAGGCCCAGAGAAGCGACAAGTTACCCAAGATCATGTCTTAAAGAAGTGACCATGGTCTTTGCAAAAACCTAGAGTACAATTGTGTCCCAAAGGGAGTGGTCTTGGGTACAACTGAGAAAGATGTTGCTTCGTCTATAGTCCCCACGTCCATGGTTCCCAAAGCTCGAAGAGGACCATTGATTTCTTAGGGCTCCTGCTTCACATGGGGCCAAATTATCACAGGGAGGATGTGAGACCTCACAGCCTCAGCTGTGAATCTCAGATTCCTCCGGCGTTACCCTGTGTTTCCTCAGCAGGGATTGCCATGCATGCATGTGTGAGTGTGTGTGTGTGTGTGTGTGTGCGTGCGCGCACATGTGCGTGTGTTTTCTGTCATTCTCTGAAATGTTCTTCAGCCCTCCCACACCCACGGGAGGTGGGAGTCTGTTTTGTAGCTATGCCTACAGTCTCTCCACTGCCCAAGGTACTTCTGTGGCTTCTGAGCATAAAAATAGAATAAATAAAATAAAAATTTTAAAAACTCTACTGGCCAAGCACTGGCACCCGTATACGACGTTCTTTCTAGCCTGTATCCACTTGAAGGGTTAGCAGAATCACCACATGGTTGTCTTAAGGATTTTGGTTTTTCTGATGCTGCCCCAAAGGAAAGGTGGACAGGTCCACACAGTCTCTGCTGAAGAGACTTCCTGTTCTCTGTTTAGGAAGGGAGATCTCTAAAGATCAGGGGGCTGTGGGGCCCAGGGCCCAGGAAGAACCAAGGAAGGAACTCACCAGAGGTGTGGGGACCACAGAAGAAACTTGACTGGTTTTCTGGCTTCTAGCTATGCCGGTACCTGTAATTGCCCCAGGGCAGAAGGAGGCACAAAGCTTAAGAGCCATTCCTCCCTTGGCTTAAGACTACAGTTGAGGCCAATGGCCTGTGCTCTCCTGCTCCTGACACTTCTCAAGGAGACTTTTCTGTCTGCTTATCCAGTGGCCCCAGAGGTCCTTCGATAAGTCCCTCTAGGCGAACAAAAACTTTCAATCAAAGAGTAAGGCCGCCTCCCAAGCCTGCGTGCCGGGACCTTGCACACATGGGGACCCACGCCTTTGTCACCGTGAAGCAGAATCTACCCCTGCCTGTGGGCTGACTGCATTGACCTTCATGGTTCCGGGCAACAGAGGAGGGACACATTCACTCACGTGAAAGCTGTTCTGTGGCCCCTTTCATTTCACCTAATCCCCATCCCCAATGGCCCCACCCCCCGTCTATTCCTCTGGCTTCTCCTCCTCTTAGACAAATGGCTAGTTACAGAGATGACCCCCAAGCCTGTGATCAGTATGCAGATGATGAGAACCGACATCCTGGAAGGAATCACAGATTTCACGTTGATTAAAAAGAAACTACCTTTTGGTTCTGGGCTCAGCATCCCGTTTCCTGGGATCTGTGCCTCTGCCCCGCCCCTGCCCCCACCCAGGTCCAGTAGCTCCTGGCCATCATGTCCCTTCATGCCTGTTCGGACCCCAGGCTGGCGATCTGACCAAGCAGAGCTGAGCCCCTTCCTCAGAAAGGAACGTGGATCCAGAGCAGGAGCATCCAGGGTTTGGACTGGATGGTCTCTGGAACAGAGGAGACAGAAACTCTGGAGCTAGAAATGGCCACAGGAAAGGGCAGTGCAGAGAGAGAGACAGAGAGGAAACAAACACACATGAGAGCAGCAGATCAGAGACAAAGTCCCGAAGACACTCCAGACCATTTCTGGGGTGCCGCGTCCTGCCCTTCATGCACGCGACCCCACTCTCCCCTTAGGACGGATCTGCCTTTTCAATTAACATCAGGAGAGGGACTTTTCGCTACTTGCGTTCAAGAGTCCTAAACTGTACTTTTCTGAAAGAAACCACGCATCCACGTTGATGCTACCTAGTTCAGGCGGAGAACCAACACGCAGCTGAAGGGCAGCAGGTGCAAATCAATCGCCACACTGTTGTCCTTGTCCCTCTCACCCCCTAACGCCGGTCTGTTAGGGGTTCGACTCAAGGTCCGACTCCCCTGCAGGGATTGGCCTTGTGCACATTGGCTGCCCTGCAGCTCCCGCTCCTGTTACTGGAGAGAGGTCTGCAGCAGAAAGGGCGGGCGGAGGGTCAAGCGAGGCCAGTCCCCGGGCCTGCCCTTCGCCTTCTGCATCTCTGTGTCTCTGCCCGTCATTCAGTCCCCAGAGAATGAGTGTTCTGGGCAATGGCTGGGTGGAGCAGAGGCAACGAGTGTAGCTGAATAAAGGCGCCCTGTGCAGGGCAGAAGCCGGAAGGAACAAGTAGGGGCTGAAATCCAGCCCACCGTCTTACGCCCTGCCACTGGACGCCTGGAGGAAGGGCCACCTTTCCAGACATGCACAAAAGCCCTGGGTGGACTCGAAGTGGCCCATGGTTAGAGAGTCCCAGGCTGAAGGCGATGGTACCAGTGGCACAAGGGGGCCAGTCGAGTCTTTAAGGAATGGAGCGACAGGTGGCATCATTGCCACACTGTGCTCCTGGCAGCCACCGAAACCCAGTGGGGGAAGTTCGGCCACGGCCACGCACATTGCCTTCTCTGGCAAATCTAGTCCGGGAGGAGCTCGGGTCTGTGTTTCACTGAAACTGAGGAGCACATTTAGGTGAGACCTCTTTCATCCCAAGCCCGAAACAATGCAGGAGAAACATTTTAGGTGTGAAGGCTGTTGCACATTCAGTAAGATGCTTATTAGACAAATTGCTAGTTGGGTCAAGTATGAGCAAGACTGCCTTTCTAGCAGCAGGAGGCTTCCTCTCGCTTCCCTTATGTCCTCGGTTTGTTTTCCCACCGGCCTTGTGTTCTGGATTATGATAGAAAGGCGTCCCTTCTAGAAATGGAAACACTGAGAAGCCATGGAAGGAAAAAGAGAAAGGCGAGAGCTTTCCATAAGCTCTTTGCCTGAGTAGATGTACAAAGAGGTTTGCAACATTTCACAGAGGAATTCTGGTGAGCATCGAGAGCTGGGTCCAGCCCGGGCCGGCTTCGACAGACCCCTGCTACAGGCTCCGGTTCAACCTACGCCCACCCAACAGCCTCCCGGTGTAAACTGCCCTCCTGACCAGTTTGGCCATGATAGTTACCCCTGTCGATTATGCAACTATTTCAGCAGACAGTCTTTGAAGGTGCTCATCCAGACACCCAGCTCATTTTACACAGCCTCGCTCACCTCTCAAGAAACAGATCTTTAAGATTCTAGGCCTGCTAGGTTGGCCACAGGGCACAGACGTGTAGTGACAACCTCTGAGCCTTTTCTGGCCAGCAACACAGAGCTCTCCCACCCGTCAGCCCCCATGAGCCTCTCGAAATTGCCAGGAGCCAGCTCGCTGTGAGGGAAGGGTTCCAAGAGCACCCCTGAGCCCACACACCCTCCTCTTGCCCAAATTCCAAGTTAATCCCCAGCACCATCAGCACCCACCCTACTTTGGAGAAAAGGCGATGCCAGGTTACCCCAAAGAACCCAGGGGGAGCCTGACTCGGTGCTCCCTGGCCCCGGTGAGTCTGTGCCACACCAATGAACACCCATGACTGCGGGCTACCCCTGATTAGACCCCTGGCCTCCCTACCTTTCCCAGACCAAAAATCACTGGCGAGACATCTTCTGTTGTCAGTTGCTACCAGCTCTGTAAAATCTATGTGGTCCCTGGCAAAGCCCCACAGGATGCCACACCAGTGCCAGCCCGTATCCTCCTGGTCGGGCAGGACACAGTGATGGTGCGCTGGCTTCCTGTGTCCTTCAGGGCCACGTGGTCAGGACTGTTGGGTGTGAAAGCAGTGATGGTGCAGAAGTCCCAGAAATAGCCTCGGTACCAGAATTTGGGGTCGTCCTTCTCGTGGGTGTTGTGCTCGCAGATGGCAGAAGCTGTGTCCAGCACAAAGCTTTCCTTGGCCTTTTCGTCCATGACCATGGCATCTATCGAAACACACGTGAGTGTGCAGGCACACGTGTGTGCACACGCACGCACACACACATACACGCCCCACCATTTTTTAAAACATGTTGCAGCAACTGACATTCTGGAGCAAAATCAGTTAAAGCATTGGAGGCCGATTTTTTCTTTTGCCAGTTCTGAGTTAGTGACTGTTATGGCGGAAAGATGTCCCCCTAAAACTCACACGTTGAAGTGTTAACCTCTAGTGCCTCAGAATGTGACGGATTGAGCCGTTAAGGAGGTAATTAAGTTAAAATGGCATCATTAGAATGAGCCCTAATGCAACCTGACTGGTGTCCTTACGAAAAAGGAGTTTAGGGGGTGCCTGGATGGCTCAGTCGGTTGAGCGTCCGACTTCAGCTCAGGTCATGATCTCACGGTTCATGGGTTCAAGCCCTGTGTCAGGTTCCCTGCTGACAGCTGGGAGCCTGGAACCTGTTTCGGATTCTGTATCTCCCTCTCTCTCTCTGCCCCTTCCCCACTTGCACTCTGTCTCTTTCTCTCTCTCAAAAAAAAAAAAAAAAAAGAAAAGAAAACATTAAAAATTTTTAAAGAAAAAGGAGTTTAGGACACAGAAAACAGGCCGAGGGACAGTCCCTGGCAGGACACAGGGAGAAGGCAGCCCTCTGCCAGTCAAGGAGAGCCGTGTCCGCAGAAAACAAAGCTGCCCACATCTCGATCTTCGACTCTCCAGCCTCTGGAAATGTGAAGAAATCGATTCTGTGGCTTCGGCCAGCCCATCCGTGGCGTCTGTTACGGCGGGACTGGCAAGCTTGTGCAGCAGCCCTGGAGAAGTTTTGTTCCCTGGCTGGAGGGGGGGCACCAAACATGGATCTCGTGCAAGAAGGTAGAAGGCCTCTCACCGTCTCTTGTTGGGGGGCTCGAGGAGCCCAAGGCTCACTGTTAGCAGATCCTCTGCTCCCCCGCCCCCCAGCCCCCCACTCCGCTGTGGACCCTCAGGAAGAAAGTGAGAAGGTTCAGAGGCTTCTGCTGGCTGCAGCGGGCTGGGGACAGAGGGGGTCCCATTCTGTCCTTAGGAGCCGAGAACCTCCTGTTCCCTCCGGACAAGACCTGCGCGGGCAGCTCTGCACGTTGTGTGGCGAGGAGGTCATGCGCACCGTGTCCCCCTAGCAGGTGGCTGGGGTGGGGGGTATCTGAACAAGGAGCAGAGATGGGAGCAGGGGCCCCTCTCTGTCAGCTAGGCCCCCCTCGGATGCTGCCTGAGACCAGCCCGCATGGCAGGCCCACGTTGCTGATGTGAACTGATGTGACTTGATGTTTTGTTCTCCTACCAACCTCACAAGGAAGATGGGGCGATGCCCAGCTTACAGGCCCAGACGCTGACCCAGGGAGAGGCACGACAGCTGTCAAGGTCAGCGCGCCAGGGGGTGGGGGCAGCAGAGCCAAGGCTGGTTCCCCGAGTCCCAGCCGAGGGATGTAGCCCGGAGACAGCCTGGAGGAGGTTCCTGTGACACTCATCTCTAAACCTGAAACCAGGGTGGAGCTCACCACTTCCACCCGAGCCCCTCACCGGGAATACTTAGTTCATCTTTTCGGAGTCCACTCCAAAAGGCATTCTCATTTTATGGGCTTCTGCTGGGCTGGCGGAATATCTTAGCTCAGGACAGTCCCATTTCACCAAAACAAAACAGCACATTAAAAAAAAAAAAAAAGTGACTCCCCGGGGCGCCTGGGTGGGTCATTCCGTTGAGCTGAGCGTCAGGTCTCAGCTCAGGTCATGATCTCTCAGTTCGTGAGTTCGAGCCCCACATTGGGCTCTATGCTGACAGCTCAGAGCCTGGAGCCTGCTTTGAATTCTGTGTCTCCCTCTCTCTCCGCCCCTGCCCTGCTCACACTCTGCCTCTCTCTGTCTCTCAAAAAACAAACATATAAAAATTATTTTTAAAAATGCAATTCCCTATAAACCCTCAGTGGATTTGCTAAGCAGTGGCCTTGAGAAAGAAAAAGGGATGAGGGGAGCAGTGGGGAGGAGAAGAAAGGGAAAAGAGAGGAAAAGAAGTTTTTTTTTTCCTGAAACTCAGAAAAAGATGAGGCTACTGCTCCTTTTCTGACACCAAATGACCCAGGACAGGCTGCTGCTTTGTTTTGAGGGAAGTGGTCCCTTTAAATCAAATTTCCCAAAACAGTAGATGTTAAGTGTTACTACAGCAACGGACTACAGGTTGTTTATAAATTGTGGAGCAGCCTGTGTTTGGGACTGAAAACTCACCAGCACTTCCCTCAAGGGTCCAACCGGCAGTGGTGGTTTCTGGTCAGCAGAGGGCAACAGGGTCACCAGAAAATTCCACACTAAACCTGGGGCCTCACCCTAAAGGGGCATTTTAACTATGCACAAGAATTAATTCTGAAGGGAAAGCCTTAAATCAAACAAGGGGATCCCTTTAAGGGGGAAAATTTGTGGAAGTTTGGGGGCTGGCACTTGGATTTTTATTAAAATTTTTAAAAATCTTTATTTATTTTTGAAAGTGAGACACAGACAGACAGCATGAGCAGGGGAGAGGCAGACACAGAATCTGAAACAGGCTGACAGCTCAGAGCCTGACATGGGGCTCAAACTCAGAAACCGTGAGATCATGACTTGAGCCGAAGTCGGACGCTTAACCAACTGAGCTACCAGGCACCCCTCGGATTTTTAAAGAAAATAGATCCCCAAATGTTGAAGGGGAGGCTGCTGGGATGAAGGTATCCTCCCACACTTCCAGGGACAGTGGAGTCCAGGTCTGGTCATTGCCTTTAAGATAGATTGTGGGCAGTGCAGGGAAGTGGGTGGGTGGGTGACCAACTCAGTTTGTCATCAGTAGGAAAGTAGACACAAGTTTTTCAGCTTCCCAGAGAGTGTTCTTCTTCCTGGGGTGATGGGGAGGGACCTTTACTGAAATGAAATGTTAACTAGATAAATATGGTTATCGTGCCCTGGCCTTAGACTGTGGTCAGGATAAACTTTCAGAATCAGCTAAGAACTAATAAAAAAAAAAAAAAAAAAAACCATCTTCAGTACACTTATCCTCTTTGAAGTGGATTAATTGAAATCCCATCTTACTGCTCTCATCAAGTTTATATATTCATTGTTTACAGAAAGCCCGCAACTGCAAATGTGCATAGGCCAACCCAGAGACGCGCCCTTGAATCTCCGGAGCCACGCTCAGTGCTTGCAGGATGCAGCTGGAGCTCTATCCCTGCCTGGTGTCCTGATTAATTAGAGATCAGCAATGGTACCTAAGGCAAAAGTCCCCAAACACGGCAGTGCTCGAGCATACAAACCCTAATTTGTATCCATGTGTCTGCTAATCGTACATTAGATGAACTTGAGAGTTTGGACTTTGGAGAGGTTACAATTCCCTCTTCGTGTATGAGGATAGGTGGTGAGGAGTTGGGTTCTCCCAAAAGGCAGGGCCGAGTTTAAATCCGGGCTCTGCTACTTGTTCACTGTTTGACTATAGACACGTTATTTAGCCTCTCTATTCCTCCATTTTTCTTCTGCACAGTGAAGATGGTAATAGTGGTGGCACCTACCCCAGAGAGTGTCAGGATCAAGGTATGCAAAGTACCTAGTGCATAGAAAGTGCTCACCAAATAATAGTTATCCTGTGTCTCTTTTTTGCCTCTTTTGCCTCTTCTCTAACAACTGATGAATGTGGTTCATGAAGTTGGCAAATGCTCCGATCAGCCCAGGAAAAAGGAGCAGGGTGTTCTAGGCAAGGAGAGAGGGGCCCAGAGTTCAAACAGGTGAACATGGCATGTGGCAAGCAGGTTGGGGGTCTGCCAGCCCCGAGTGGCCCTGACCCTCAGCAGGGGGCTACACAATAGTTAGCCATCATCTTTTATTTACTCAAATACATTTATCCAAATACTGGTGAATTCAGCAGTTTAAGTCCCCCTTTGTTAAACTCTGTTCCCACCATCTCTGCAGGATCTGCTGGCATAAGGTTCTCTGCTTAGTTCCACGACAGAGAGGGGCTGAGTCCCCACTCCACATATCCAGACAGATCGGGACCTTTCATCAGTAAGTCAACAAAGCATCCTTCAGATTCCTTGACTTCTTCCCAAACCTGGAGGCAGTAGTAACAGTAGAATACTTTCTCCAAGTCAGGCGTCCAGAACATAGAATCAGAAGAAAGACAAGGAAAAAATTGGATAATGGAGAGGAGTGTCAGGGGGTTCCAACTGGAGGCAGCCAGTCAAATGCTCCTCACCTCAGTAGAAGGAATTAAGGACATGAAAGCCCTTGGCTCAACTGGAGAGGTCTTCAAGTGTTTACTGATGTTGAATCCGAAGGTCAATGGGATAAAGAGTGGTCTTTCGTGGATCACTACCCAGAAGTCTGATCAGTGCTTGGGTCCAAGGAATCAGAGGACTGGCAGATCATACAGGTTTTGAAGATCAAAACATAGGTTTCTTTGAACTTCTTTATTTTATAAGCATAGACAATAGGGTTCATCATGGAGTTAGCGTGGGAGAGCAAAATGCCCAAGTACAGCATAATTTGTGGCACTTCGCCATGGAAGTAGGTGATACAGTTGATGATGGATAAAGGCAACCAGGACAAAGCAAACAGGAAGAGAACCAGAAACAGAGACTTGGCCGTCTTGAACTCCCGTCCGTAAAACGTGCCTGTCTCTTTGGAGCTCGAAAAGCTCTGATTGAGTTTGTTCCGGATGACATAGAATATGTCAAGATAGATGGCACACATGACAACCAGGGGGATTAAAATCCAAGTGAAGAAGCTGAAGTAGACCATGTAGTCCATCGTCATGACTGAACGGAACCGGCATGAAAGGAAGGTGACATTTCTGTAGTGTTCCGAGGTCAGTTTCATGTTCCAGCCAAACATGGGGGTCAGTCCCACCAGGAATGACACCAGCCAGCAAAGGCCCAGGGCCAACCATATTCTTCTTTGAGTGGTGAGCCTCCTGTATCTATTTGAATGGAAGAGAATGGGTGAGTCCACAGGAGGAATTGCTAAAGGAGTTGTGGGGGGTGGGGATGGGGGAGTCTGTAAAGCATTGGCATTCCTGCAAATTTCTCCGGGGACTTTTTAAAAAAATATATTTTTTAATGTTTATTTATTTTTGAGAGACAGAGAGAGACAGCAGGAGCAGGGAAGGGGCAGACAGAGAGCGAGACACAGAATCCGAAGCAGCTCCAGGCTCTGAGCTGTCAGCACAGAGCCCGACGCCAGGTTCGAACTCACGGACCACGAGATCATGACCTGAGCTGAAGTCAGACGCTTGACTGACTGAGCCACCCAGGCATCTCCCCTTTTATAAAAAAATGAAGACAATGTAGAATGGACAATGTAGAATTAGAACTATGTTGCTACACTCACAGCTCAAGAATTCCTTGACTCCTGTGAGGATAAGAGTTTTCTAAGTCTCCTGGCATCACCTACCTGGTGAGAAATGATCTCAAAGGTTTCTGGCTGCCCTCTGCCTTGTTTCATTTGGCGGTTTTGCTGAAGCCCGCGAATTATACTTTGCCACCCTCCCCCCCCCACCTCTCCCCCTACCTGTGCCTGCCCCTGCTTCTCTCTTCGCAATGGTATCCACGCTTGGTGTTTGAGTCACTTGGGTCTGTGGAGTTGTGGAGGTCATGTTCAAGTGCTTCCAGGACCTAAAACAACTCATCCACCAAGAGTCATCATCTCTTCCTCCACCATCCTTCCGGACAACATTCCACACAGACTATGAGAAGAAAACTGACTGTGTTAAGTACCAACTGTGTCCTCAGGAGACTTTAGCTCAGTTAAATCGCACAACAGGGGCACATGGGTGGCTCAGTTGGTTGAGTGTCTGACTTTGGCTCAGGTCATGATCTCGCAGTTTATGAGTTCTAGCCCTGTGTCAGGCTCTGTGCTGACAGCTCGGAGCCTGAAGCCTACTTCAGATTCTATGTCTCCCTCTCTCTCTGCCCCTATCCCTACTCATGCTCTGTCTCGCTCTCAAAAATAAATAAACATTAAAAAAAATAAAAAATCTCACAACAAATGAAAACTATGTTTATGATAATGTCCATTTCATTGCTGACTAATGAGGAAAACGATAGTTTGGACTACCATTGATCAAGCACAGACTAGGCAGGCATTTTGGGTTTTTTTTAGATAGATATTATTTTTTTGTTTATTTATTTATTTTGAGAGAGAAAGAGCACAGTGGGTGAAGGGGCAGCGAGAGAGAGGGAGAGAGAATCCCAGGCTGGCCCTTAACTGTCAG
The DNA here is from genome assembly GCF_003009895.1 of Hyaena hyaena. Lineage (NCBI taxonomy): Eukaryota > Metazoa > Chordata > Mammalia > Carnivora > Hyaenidae > Hyaena > Hyaena hyaena. The sequence goes on along the minus strand of NW_024081626.1, from coordinate 37,174 downwards.
CCACACTGGGCTCAAACTTAAAAACTGTGAGATCATCTGAGCGGAAATCAAGAGTGGAATGGTTAATTGACTGCCCCATCCAGGCGCCCTGGAGGCATTTCTCTAAGAGCTTTACATGTGTGGACTATGTAATTTTTTTTTAAATGTTTATTTATTTATTTTGAGAGGGAGGCAGGGGCAGAGAGAGAGAGAGAGAGAGAGAGACAGAATCCCAAGCAGGTTTCACGGCTGTCAGTGCAGAGCCTGACAGGGGCTCGGGATCACAAACCATGAGATCATGACCCGAGACAAAACCAGGAGTCAGATGCTTAACCGACTGAGCCACCCAGGCACCCGAATCTATGGAATTTTATGAGGAAGTTGCAGTTACTGTCTCCACTTAATAGGTGAGAAAAAAAAACGGGCAAGTAACCTGCACAAGCTGGAAGCGGCAGAGGTAAAAATGGAAAGGAGGCAAGTCTGAGTTCAGAGTGTCTTAACCACTGTGGAAAGATGAGGAACCAAAGCAGAGAAAGTTAAACAACTTGTCCCAACTCAGAGCTCAAGGTCTGGGCTTAGACCTCTCTGGCTTTTTAGTATCTATCAAAAGCTTGTTCGCAGGTTCCTCTGCAGGTCTCTTCCCCAAGGCCAGAGAGCAGGAATATAAGACAATTACCATTCAGGACACCTGGGGAATGAGATGTCTCCATTGGCAGGTCTATTCTATTCAGGAACAGTTATTATTGTTTTCTGCAGTGGAGAACTTTTTGACTGCCTTCTCTACATGGAAGAGGAAGCAAAGTTAAAGTAACTTTAAAATAACCTACATTTGCAAAGGACGGAACCATCCATTTATCTCCTCCTTTTCTTTTCTGTTCGCTCCTTATATTATCTAGTGGGGTTCCAACATTTCTAAAACGCAAGGACATTTTTTACTACTTAAAGATGCATAAAGCTTTCATCATCCTTAGCTGCCCCTGGGGCCAGAGCATACGCGCCCACAGTCAGTGGAGAGGGATCGAACATTCCTCAGTTCCAGAGTCCCAGTTCAGCATTGTTAAACCCCTCACACACCAAATGGTGAACAGAAATGTAGTGCCCTCTTTCAAGTTCAGAGGCCAGTCTGGATTTGTTTCCACTGAAAAATTGTCTGGGATCTGAACTGTGCAGCCCCATGTCCCAGGCACCTCCATCACACCTGCCCTCTTACCTGACCGTGAGCTTGACCCGCAGGTATCGGTCCACAGCAATGGCGAGCAAGGACATGATGGAGGCGTGGGTGAAGATCAGCAGCAGGCAGGTCATGAAAAGGCAGTTATAAAAGTGGATTGTGATGCCCAGGCTGATGACAATGGCCAAAGGCATGACCAGCACCCCAACAGCAATGTCAGCCAGGGCCAGGGAGACGATGAAATAGAAGGTGGTGGTCTGCAGGCTGGGGTTCAGCTTGACCACCCAGATGACCAGCACATTGCCCACTATGGCACAGAGCCCGATGAGAATCTCCACGGTGATGTAGGTCACATTGACCAACAATAGGGCAGTGCCATTGACAGCCATCTTGCTCTCCCCAAGGAGCCTCCTAAGTAGTAGTCGTGCTGACAGGATCCGTGTGGACCTGGTGAGTCAAGCTCTTCTTTCCAGGTACCTCACTAGGAAGTCCGGGTGTAGCAGCAAAGTCTGAAACTCACAACTCGCTCATTTCTTCTCTTCTCCGATGACACACTCCCGTAGAGACACCCCCCTCCACAACCTTTTCTTAGAGAGAACCCATTGGGGGGCAATCACTTCTTGCCTCTTTGCGGGCCACACATCCCTGGGTTCCCGGAAGCGTGGAGACAATTCTATGTGGGCTGAATCTGAAAGTGCTGCGGCTCTTAGTTCCCCAGACTGACACGCTCAAGACCTCTGCCTTCTGTCCCCAGAGGGCTACCCGAGCTCCATCAAGATAAGCAACCCTCTTCAGGGGTGTTTCAGGAAGTAAGATGGGCCAAGAGGAAGCACAGACCAGGAACGTTCAGCAAGAAGATGGAAAGAGAAGAGGAGGGGTGCGAGGGGCATGGAGTAGGCTCCAAATTCATTCACTGGGGGACCGGATGGAAGTGTAGTGCTCTGTGGGAGAGCAGTGGAAACACAGAGTCTTCTATTCTGGCTTTCTGCTGACTTAGCAGAAAGATCCCGTGACAAGGAGACAAACAGGAGCCACAGGGGAACAAGAAATAGATTTTGGTGGCAGCTTTAGCCAGAATTTGTGTTTTTTAAAGTGCATGTTATATAGACTGACTGTGTCCCTCCAAATTTATATGTTGAGATCTGATCCTCAAAGTGATGGTATTAGGAGGTGGGGTCTTTAGGAAGTGCCTGGGTCATGGGGATGGAGCCCTCAGGCATGGGATTAGTGACTTATAAGAGACACCCCAAAGAGCTCCTTCACCCCTCCTGCCATTCATGAACCAGGAAGCTGTCTCTCAACAGACACCAAAGCTGCCAGTGTCTTGACCTTGGCCTTCCCAGCCTCCAGAACAGAGTTTCTACAGCTTATAAGCCACCCAGTCTTCAGGACTCTGTTACAGTAGCCTGGACAGAAGACTAAGACTGTGCAGACGGCAAGCACCGAGGCCAAATGGGACCCAGCTTTTTGCATCAAAGACCCCTTGTCCAGGGGCCTGGGTGGCTCAGTCAGTTAAGCATCTGACTTCAGCTCAGGTCACGATCTTGCAGTCTGTGAGTTTGAACCCCGTGTTGGGCTCTGTGCTGACAGCTCGGAGCCTGGAACCTGCTTCAGATTCGGTGTGTCCCTCTCTCTCTGTCCCTCCCCAACTCACACAGTCTGCCTCTCTCTGTGTCTCTCAAACATAAGTAAACATTAAAAAATTATATATATATATAAGATCCTTTGCCAAAGGGACAAGCTAAGATCCCCTGCTTAGAAGGGCAAAAATACTCAGCGCCTCCCATGAGCATCACATCTGCTGACTCCACATTTCCCCTTGCCAGCCCACAGGCCCACCAGTGTCTCACTTGCCCTCATACCAGCAGCCACCCCAGTGACAAATCTCTTTGAGGAAGAGCAGGACCACAAGATGACCAGCCAGGCAGAAAGGAGGGAAAGGGCCACGCGTGCACACAATCACACAGCACACCCCTCCCACTCGGCCACCCTCACCTGCACGTAAAGAGGAACCAGACCCCTTCCCTGGAGGTTGCTCATCACCTGGTCTGAAGCTTCTGGAAATCAGACACTTAGATGCAGTTGTTACTTAAGGTCCAGGTTAAGGCTCAGGTGCGTCTGGGTCCTGCCAGAGGGGTTATTTAGAGAGCCAGCAAGAAGGATGGGTGGGCCTGAGCTCACACAGTGGATCAAAGGGTTTGTAATAGTCGCCTTAAATAACCCCAATCCGTGTGCAGCCGGAACCAACACCGACGACAGCGTTGTTCCCGTCCTTGCCCGGACTGGTGAGAGGCCTCGGGGCCGTGGCCTCCTCGCCGTCCTCTGCTCCCTCCACCTCATCTCAGGTTGGCCCAAGTCTGAATAACCTTGCCTATGCCTCCTAGACTTGCCACTTCACCCTGGCCGAACCTCCCAGACATTAAGAGGCGCTCTCCCCAGCAGCATCTCTGCCATTCCAGCTTTTTCTAGGGTCAACCATGTCCGCATCCCTGCACTGTGAGAACTGGAGAAGTCAGCCTACAGCGTGGCTTCTCACAAAAGGTTCTACTGCAACTGCCTTCTTTATCTCTACTTCAGAGGAGGAAGTCACAGACAGCAATTTCCAGGAGGCTGTGTGCTACCGAGAGAAGTCGCTCTCGCCCTAAAGCAGTTGTTGAATCTTGGTGACCCGCTGTGAAAAAGACGTACCCTCTCCGCTGGCCCTTTGCCACCAGGTAGCACTGAGTAGCCAATATGTGAGAGAAAGATGCTCTGGTGTGGGGACCAGCCATGTCGCCAGGCTGGGGTGAATGTACAGTAAGGGGGTGGTTTCTTGGGGGGGCTTGGCCACCCCAAGTCTGCCTTGCCCCACGTTTGAGAGCTGATCAGACAACAGACAGCGCCCACATTTACAGAAAGAGGTGGTGGAGGGGAGCTGCGTGGTTATGAACCGGAAGCTGGGGGAGGGAGAAGGTGGTAGAGGCCAGGAAAGTACCTGAGCCACGGATCCAGCCATGGAAAGTGGACCGAAGCCTTGGGGATGGATTCTACAGCTAGAGCTGGAAACCTGATTCTTGCCCCTTTCATCCTCCCTTAGGACCTGAGTGAATCTTTCTGGATCTAGCCCATCTCGGCTGGGTTAGAGAAGCCATGGAGAGGGCTTTGTGTCCCCACACCCGTGACAAGAGCAGTGTGGTAAGTGCAAGAATAGCCTGTGAGAGAATAATCCAGGGGGAAAAGGAGGGCCCAGGCTGCACCTGGGACACCTTGACCTACCCACCTCTTCCCACCTGAGAATTCTGTCTCCTGAATTCTCTGGACATTTCCTGTCTGGGAACAAGGCAAGGCCAAACCCATCCGTGCTCAGGGGGTGATTGGAGGGATGAGGAGAGAGATTTCCACATTACTTAGCATTTTTGCCTCGTATTGGGTCCTGAGCTAACTTTTCGCTCCAGGCCGAGCACCAGAAGCCAGCCTGGAAAAGAAGACAGAGAGGCCAGGGCAGATGGTCATCTTGCTTCCCCACCCCCCAACACACACCCTACAGCTGCTCTTGGGTAACTTCCCTCATGTCTCATGGACACACCGTCTCAGCCCCCCGAGCCTTCTCCAGAAGCAAGTCCCCCCACAGCCTCTATGCAGCCCTCAGGATCAAGTCCGGCCTCTTTGGAATGACAAACGAGACCCTTCGAGGTGGGGTCTCCCGGCCCCGCAGCCTCCTGGTGCCTGGATTCCCCCCACCTCCCAAACCACAAGCACCACCATGATTTCCTCTCCGGTGTGCGTCTAGCTTAGAAAGCTCTTCTCCCCGTGTCCACCTAGAGCACATGCACTTTTCCTTCAAGACTATTCTCAAACAGGACCCTGAAGAGAATTTCCCAGACATTCCCTCACCCTGCTGTGTTTATAAGCCTCTCCCCTGATATCTATGCCCCTGGAGCGTAGGGGTCTCCATTCATCATTTCTAGCCCTGCCACAATGCCTGGCAGATAGCAGATGCTCAAGTATGTTTCTGATGAATGAATGAATGAATGAATGAATGAATGAATGAATAGGAAAGCTCCTCAGTGAACCAGGGGGCATCAGCCTGGCACTAAGTACAGAATGCCAGCAAGTCAGCTAGGACCTGTTAAGTACGTTCCCTCGTACCACCTGCCACAGTGAGCGTTTTACTTTCATGGTCTCATTCAATGCTCTCTGATGAAATGGATACTATAATCATGGCTGAGCAAACTGAGGGTCAGAAAGGTGAAGTAACTTGGGGCGCCTGGGTGTCTCAGTCGGTTTAGCGTCCGACTTTGGCTCAGGTCATGATCTCACGGTTTGAGTCCGAGCCCTGCCTTGGGCTCTATGGGGACAGCTCAGCCTGGAGTCTGTGTCAGATTCTATGTCTCCCTCTCTCTCTGTCCCTCCCCTGCTCACGTTCTGTCTCTCTCTGTCTCAAAAATAAGTAAACACTAGGGGTACCTGGGTGGCTCAGTCGGTTAAGTGTCCGACTTTGGCTCAGGTCATGATCTCACGATTCGTGGGTTCGAGCCCCGCGTCAGGCTCTGTGCTGACAGCTAGCTCAGACCCTGGAGGCTGTCTTCGGATTCTGTATTTCCCTCTCTCTGACCCTCCCCTGATCACACTGTCTCTATCTCTCTCTCTCAAAAAAAAAAAAAAAAGTAAACACTAAAAAAAGAAAAAAGAAAAGAAAGGTGAAGTAACTTGCCCAGGATTTCACAGCTAGGAAGTTGCAGAGCCAGTGTTCAAACCCAGGCTCCTGGCTACAGTAACCGAATGGGCAAGTGAATAGCCATGTGAAGCTTTCACAAGTACAAGGCATCCCTGAACTTGACGTTGCCATATTATCATTAGGAGATGCTAACCTCATGCATGGAAAAGAAGGAGGCGCCAAGACCATGGGAACGGAATGCTAGCACAGTGTAGGTCTGGTACCTGCTCTGAATTACGGAGAGGTAGAGAAACGAGCAGGCCACTTGGTGGGGCCTCAGGGGGAGGTCTGGAATAGAAAGAAAATCTTTCGTTGGACCAGAGTGCCAAAAAAAAAATTGTAAAGTAATAAGTTATAAGTGAGATGTGGCTCAGGGGATTTCCCCATCTAAAAGAAGGCCGCGTCTGTTTCGGTTTTACTAAAAAAATTCCATGGAGAAGGCAAGGATCGGGGAGGCTCCATCAACCTGAACCACAGGAAAGGTCTCTGAAGTCCCAGGGAAAGGCCTCACCTATCCCAAACCCTGGCCTGACGCCCCTGGAGACAGTGCAGTCACAGGGCTGCAACCTTGCCCTTGGGGTTCTGCTTAATGTCATGAGAGGCTGGCCAGACAGATGTTCATTGGCTCCTTTGCAGCCTCTCAGACAAGCCTGAAAAGCCCCAGGAACCCCACTGCACTCAGAGCAAGATGCTGTGTGAATGGGAGCCCAGGGGAGAAAGAAAAAACCCTCTGGACCCTAGAAAGTGGTCCCGGTGGCCGCTGAGACAGAATGTGGGGCAGCCAGGAGGCAGGGGCTCCGGCCTGGTGCTGGCTCATGCGGACTCCACTGCTGCTTGCAGAGTTGCACAAAATCAGTTTGTCCGCTTCCTCTTGGCCCCGTCAGTCACCACTTCCCCAAAACCTTACAGTTGTACAGAGCTAGCCAACAGCGGAGGCTTAAAAAGAGTGAGGTGGCCTCTCCCAGCTCTTCCCTTCCTTGCTCTCTGTCAGCCCAGGAGGAGATGGCTGGGCCTTTCCACAAGCCTTCCTCCAGGGGCTGGTCTGGAGGCACTGTCCCCAGGGGGCTTCTACTAGGGCCTGCTGATTTGGGCCACACAGACTGTGGCCTGAGTTCAGGATACTCACCCAGAACCAGTAAGGGGCAGAGGGCGGGGGGAAGGTGGGAGAGGTCAAGGTTCCTTCACTCTGAGCAACAGGAAATCCTGCTCAACAACGGGAAACTCCTGGAGGGATGCATGCCTCACCCTCCAGACACCCCGGCGTACCACGTGTGTCAAAGGCCTCCAAGGCCCTAATGGAGAGTCCAGGGAAGGGTTCGGCTAACTTTAGGTTTGTTCCAGGTTCGAGGGACCCAAGATGTTCAGACTCCAAGAGTCTTACCCTGGGCAGAGGCTTCCCCGCCCCAGCTTCAAATGTCCACAAGGCTTATTCCTGTGCCTCTGCCGGGGCGCTATGCTCAGCAGTGACCACCAGGTGGAAGCACATTCCCACAGCCTCTCAGGACGCAGGCTGAGCGAGAAAACTAGAAGCTGGGAGGACTTGGTGGCATCCCCTTTCAGCGCCTTAGCCAGCGACCTCAGATGGTACAGAACGCGAAGGAATGGAGAATTAAGGGCAAAGGAGACAAGGATAGATCGCCAACTGCCTAAGCTCAATTCAATCTCATGGAATATTTCTGGGCCGCACTAAATTCAATGCTCTTGACTCAAGAAGAGAAGCCTCTTCTGCTTTCAAGCTTGTGAGTATTCCAAGAAAAACAGTGCTTGTGTTTTTCTCTAGAGTGCGCCATTCTGCCCACACACTCTGCTTCACTCAGTTAACGAAACCACCACCCGAGAGGCCCGTATTCTCCATCTCTGCTCACGGCAGAAGAAACTGAGGTCCGGAGGCTGGAGAGGTCTGCTCAAGGCCGTCTCTGTACCAAGGTCAGGGGGGCCGCAGGGACAGAAGCCTCTCACAGACTTCCTCATCTCAGGGGAGGACAGAGAAGACCGGGAGAGGGCTTGCCAGGTGAGGTCCCTGCCATACCTACGTCACTGGTCCCTCCCTTGGTACCTGCCAGGCTCTGGCCAGTCCTCTTCCTTCCGTGGGCAGTTTTGCTGGCCTTTGCCGGTGAGCCTCCTGTCCCGTGACTTCTCAAAACGCTCTGGGGGTCTTCACAACTCAGCCCCAGGCTTCTTGTAATCACCCATGCACGGTGTTACCCCAAATCCCAAAGCGGGCAGGCCTCAGGACTCAACTGTATATCCTGGTGTCAACCCCCACACTGTCTACACACCAGAACGTGCAGGAATGTAAACATTTAGTTTACAGCAAGGCCGTATCCTGTCCCCTCTTTTTTTTTTTAACCTTCCACCTAACATATGTGATGGTGCTCCTTAGTGAATTGGGTGCAAACCCCCTACCACAGCAGGGGAGAAGCATCCTCCATCTTCCCCTGACGTGTGTCTTCCCCTCCTCCTCCACAAGGCCTTTCGTATTTATTCTCACAACAGCCGCCATTGAGACAATGCCAATCACCGTGTGCTGGGCACGTTGCCACGTGTGTTTACAATTCTGTAGCAATCCTGTAGGTAAGTACTGTTAGATCCATTTCACAGAGGAGGAAACTAAGGTGTGGAGACAACTGAGTGACTTGTTCTCAGCAACATAGCCAGTGAATGACAGGGCCTGGGCACAGACCCAAGTCTGTCTTGGCTTCAAAGCCTTGGCTCTTCCCAGTGACCCCCATAAAACAGTACCGTATCAATTACGCCAAAACCCAGTTTGTCATTTGAGGCAGAAATTCTTCAGTGTCCTAATGGGTGAGCCTCGTGTCAGAGGCCGAGCCAGCTATTGGGGGCAGGGTGTTGTCACGTCGATTGTGTGCCCTCCAGCTTTGCTGAGAAGAGGGTGGTTCTGGGCCAGCAGTGGGCAGCCGACCGCTCTCTCTCTGCGTTCTCCACGTGCCTCTCTTGCACCTTGTCTGTGATCAGACAGCAGCACCATGATACCATATTGCATTAGTTCCCTGCTAAATGCCTTCCCTGAAAACCTGATTCTCTCTGCTTCTTATTAAACGTAAATATAGAAAGCTGTCATACGAAGTACGTCTCAGCATTTCATCATGACTGAGGGGAACGATCTGTGGCCATATTCCTTGTAGAAAGTTTCTTTCTAGGGTAGATTTCACTGAGGAGCTGAGTGCTAGCCAAGAGGTTGCTTTTCTTAATAAACTAGCTTGCTTTTTGTCACTGCTTAGCGGGAGAGCTTTGTGCAGCTCAGGTTGGCAAGGGCAGTGAAGAGGCTTGGAGATGGTGTTCTGTCTCAGTCACCATGCTTTGCATCTGTTTTCCAGGGCATCTTCAGGCCCATGTCATCCCTGAGCTCCTGATGTGAGAGCGAGTCTGTCATGCCCTATTCGTTTACTAGGAGCAACCTCCCATCCTTTTTGAAAGCAGGCAAGGTATGAGTAATAAACGTGTAGAACATTAGAAGGAGCACTAACGTTCTTTGTGAAGGGTGATTATGCCAGGCTGCTGTGCGAAGATTCTCATCAGGCCCTCCATAACTTTGGAGTGAGATTCTTTTCCTCGACAAGTGGTCCAGAATCCTATTTTATTTTCATTTGTTTTTTAAATGTCTATTTATTTTTTGAGAGAAAGAAAGAGAGAGAGATGGACAGAGAGAGGAAGACAGAGGATTCAAAGCAGGCTCCAGCTTTTGAGCCTGACACGGGCTCAAACTCATGAACCGCAAGATCATGATCTGAGTGGAAGCTGGACGCTCAGCCGACTGAGCCACCCAGGTGTCCCCACAATCCTATTTTAGATGACTGGTTTGGACAAAAGGGAAAAAAAATGATGAGGCTGAAAATGCCCCCTGGGGTTTGTTGAGCTCTTTGAGGAAAAGCTTTTAGTACAACTCCTGAAGTATTGCTCTCCAGCAAACACTATCTAGGAAACACTCCCTTAGGAATGGTGCTGTGCAGGGCCTACTATTATGATTCCCCCAGGTAGACTTTATTTTTATTTATGTACACCCCACCCACTTCCACGAAGGATTGAAGTCACTAACAGACTGAGTCAACAGCTTCCTCCCCTGTACACCCGCACCAGCTGACACATGCCTCTATTTGAGTGTGTATTATTACACCATTTGTAATTTATTTACATGACAGCTTCTCCCACTAGCTAGTAAAAGTAAACTCCATAAGAAATGCTGCCTTATTCAACCTGTAGATCTCCCTCCCAGTCCCCTTCTCCCAAAAGTACCAAGAGCCTAAAATAGAACCTGGCACAAACGAGACGGGGGATAAACCCTCACTGAACGTATAACGTGTTATTCTTGAGCCTGTCTTCTCCTCGCCCTACAAGAGTGCTGACCGCACCTCTCAGCATCCAGGGGGGAGTCAGGAGGCACACAGGGAGACCTCCTCCTCAGCAGAAATAGGGTTTTTTTTGCATCTAACTTCAGTCTCAAAACAGTGCAGATAGAAAATAGTGTGTGACCAGTTAGGGCCCTAGTGAAAGGGACCCTCGGAGAGAATGTCTGATATTTGCATCACATTTTGTGGTTTCCGAATTTGCATATGCAACAGCCCGTGTCATTCTCTCATCTCTGTGGTAGATCTAAGGTGTGCCCTCTTACACACACACACAAACACACACACACACTCACACACGTACTTTTCATTGTCTCACTCTGCTCATTTCCCCTTCACATCACAACTAGCTCATCCCCTCCTTACTCATCACTGCTCTGTCTGCAGGACCGAGAACCTCCTCTGGCCCTGGCTGGCCACCTCATTCTGACACATGATGTAACAGGACTCCGGAAGTCGGGTGACTTGTCTGAGCACAGCGTAGACGTCCCAGGACACGAGGATTTGGGGAGGGATGGAGCACTGTGGGAAACTGATGCTCAGAGTGCCTAGTGCAAGATCAGCCCTGGAGAAGCAGCCGGGTTTCTTCCCCAGCAGAATTGATTAGGGACTCTTATGGTTGGGAATCCATAAAAATGTGCTCCCCAGTTCCTGTGATTCCCCAGGGCTGATTCTCCCAGTGACTCCCCTCCAAGGAGGGGCTCTTTGCTTGTTCTGTTTTGCTGGCTCTTCGGTCCACGTCTCTCTGAATCCCCAGCCAGATAGCCTGGAACCCTCCAACCAAGCCCACGGTTGGGTTGGTCTTTCCTTCTTTCATCACCTTGCTTGACTCCTGACAGTCTGCCTGTCAATCCTGGCTAATGGGGGAATTGTGGGTGCCCTAAGTTACATCGTCCCACACCGGCAGTGCCTTTCCACACCAGAGCACCCCAGATGTGCCCACAGCAAGATGTCCCTTCACACAGAGGCAGGCCGGTTCCACTGCACGCCTGCCCGCGAGCTATCCACTGCAGCCCTGCGCTTCAAACTCCACCCGTCTTTCTTGCTGTCAATTCCGTTTCTGCACGGATGATGTTACACAAAGTGTTTACTCTCTGTGTCTTCCTTGCCCCTTTGATAGGTAACAAAGACCCCTGAGTGAAGACCAAGTGAAGTGACATGCACAGGAGGTGTCATTTGGAAGCTGGTCCATGGTGCTGGCTCTCTACTCTCTGCACAAGTGTGTGTGAGGGCTCTGGGGCGAAGCGGGGGTGGGTGGGGGGAGACTGTTTCACTGTCAGGGCCTCCCCAGCACCCAGCCAGAGCTCCACTTAGGCAGTACCTGATGAACACTGAATTAAAACATTCCATGCCGACTGGAGTGCCTGGGTGGCTTAGGTGATTAAGCATCTGACTTCAGCTCAGGTCATGATCTCACAGTTTGTGGGTTCGAGTCTCACGTCAGGCTCTGTGCTGACAGCTCAGAGCCTGGAGCTTGCTTTGGATTCTGTATCTCCCTCTCTCTCTGCCCCTCCCTTGTTCCCGCTCTTGCGTTTGCAAGAGAGACATCTCTCAAAAAAAAAAAAAAAAAAAAATCCGTATCTACCACCCTACTACAAACGATGAGATACAGGGTTATTGGGAATCCATTAAGGATGTGCCCCTGGATCCTGTGCCTCTCAGTGAAGAGCCCCTTCTCCATTCTGATCCCTCCCCCCATGCATCCTGGGCTTCGGAAATGGGAAGTGTGCAAAGGAGATTTCCAGAGCCTATAATGCCTATCCCCATTCTTCACACTTACCAGGAAGTACCTTGCTTACCCCACTCTGAGGGGGGAGGGGGAGCACCTGCTTGCCCAGGAAAACATCAGGAGGCCTGCCGAGTGGGTTCACCAACAGTCCCACCCACGACCCCTCTGGGGCTGGGGAAACGCAGCCGTCCAGCTCACTAGCCCCCGAGGCCACCTGGGCGCCCAACTTGGTGTAAGCGAAACCCTTCCAGCCTGGGCCTCGAGTTCAGATGATGCTAATCGTGAATCGTAGTGTCCATTCCTTGTGTGCCACTCAGTCTGGAGGACCTGGCAAGTCACCAGGCACTACTCTATGCTATGAGGGGGCCTCCCCTCGGCAAATATCCAGGGCACGTGAGGCCCGTGATTCAGTTTGCATTACACTTATTTGTGTTTACTCTCGACCTTACACACCAAACATCATCTACTCTTTCATTAACCCTGCAATCTTTCCTGATTTTGAAGGAACAAAGAAACAGAATTTGTTCTTGGTCAAGGTTCAGCCTGCAATTGCTCTCGGTCTCCAAGATAGCACCTCGTCCCGTCCTTGTCCCCTCCATGATGTGTCAACGGGCCCACTCCGGCCCGGCCCAGAGGAGAGCTGGAACTTGCTTCAGTGACCATGACTTCCACCGCCACAGCAGAACTCCAGGTCACTGCCAGACAACCCGGCCTGCACTCCTTCCCTCCCCCAACGCGAGGCCGCCCCATGCCCATGACTAGGGCTTTTTGTGTTTCCCTGCAGTTTGGCGCGCCCTCTGCGTTTCCTGCCAATAATGCTGGCTGTTGTTTCTGAGCAAATGGAACAAATGACCAACGTGCACTCCATGCAATCCATGAACTGGAAACATCTGCAGGGAGGCCAGCGTGGCCACTGGCTGGGGCGGGGTGGAGGGGACTCGGGGGGAGAGGCCGTGGGAGGAAGACACATGAACTTCAGGGCACGGCCATGTCACAGAAGGGCAAACGGGCTGCCAGGCTGTGGAGGAAGGGAGGCCCCGACTCTGCTGGGTGGTCGCGGGATGAAGAGAGCTCACACATACCCTTCTGTGGATCTCATTTCACACGTGAAAGTCCACGTTAAATCGGAACCGGATCTTGGAAAACAATGGGTCCAACTCCCTGTTTCACCGGTGATGACAAGGGCCCACAGAGGGAGCAGGTGTAATAAATGAGGAGCACCCAGCACCCGCCCCGCCCACCGCGACTGTGTGTGCAGTGTTGGCCGGCCGGCATACTGTCCTGTGTCACCTCCCCTCAAGTCAGGGTGAAGAAGAAGGAAGGGAAAACAGGATCAAGTCTCCATTGCCCACCGTGTACCACGAGCCACGCTGGGGACTCTCCCACACAGCAGTACCGTGACAGCCCTCCTGTGGGCTTCTCTGGGCACGACACTGAGTGCCCTGTCGCGGGCTCTCGCTTGACCCTTGCCATGGCCATATCAAAGCGCCCATCATTTTCATCATATCTGTTTTTGGCGGGTTGGGGAGGCTGACATTTAGAAACATGAAGCAGCTTGCCCAGGATGTCCCTGTTTGTGAATGACGGTTGCAGCTTCCTCCTTGGCTGTCACTGGTAGGGCCACCGTCCTCCTTGGTGGTCACTGGCTCGGCCACTGTGCTGCTCGGCCCGCCGCAGCTGTGAGGGCTGGCTTTTGCCTGTTTCCACAGATGAGTGACAGAGGTTGTGTGTCTCAAATTCTGAATTCAACAGAGAGAGGCCCCCGGGGACCCCTCTTCCCCGAAAGAGGGAATCTCCAGAGTCAAGGCCTAGTTCTTGACCCAGACTCTAACCCAGAGTGAAGGCCTAGTTCTCCACCCAGACTCTCACCTGGAAAGGCCTTTCTGAGCATCACATGGATACTGGCCCGCGGGACACAGTCTGGCTCTCCCTGACTTCACAAGGGGCTGCAGGGGTCCCCACTGGTCAGGACTGGGCCTCGGCTCCCCTGTGTCTCAGAGAGGAGCCATCAGGTTCCCAGAATGTTACACGCCCGTCCTCAGCCCTGCTGCTTGGATGAAGGAGACACCAGCTGAGAGGTGTCCTGGCTGTGGGGCCAGGCCTAGAGGTGGGGAGAGCGCAGGCTCTGGGTGATCCCTGGTGGCGGCTGGGAGTGCTGTCAGTGTCCTCCCAGCAGACATGAGGAAGGAGCCCCCTGGGAGGAGCTGTGGCTTGTGCCCCAGGCCACGGGCCCATTGTGAGGGCAGCTGCACCCGGGCTGCCTGCCTGTGGGTGTGGGAGCGAGAGGGAGCCAGGGACAGTGGCCAGAGAGCCCACATGGCCTCCTGCAGGGGTGTGGCTCCTCCCCCCCTGCCCCAGGGCAGCCCCCAGAGGTCCCAGGGCCAGCAGCAAAGCTCCCCTCCTCTACTGCAGGGGATTCTGGGTGGCGGGGGGGGAGTTGTCACTGTGATTCAGCCACGACACAATTTGGTACAGCCAGCCAGACGTGCTCCTCTGGAACTCTGCCAGCCGGGGCCGGGGGGGAGGGCCACTGGAGGGGCGTTCCCTTCATGCTGCTGGGGTGCACTGGTCTGGTCAGCACAGCTCAGCCCAGAAAGTGTGGGTCCCCCAGCAGGATCCTGGCTCAGGGCATTGGTCCCCATCTATGTGGCCCTGGAGAGCCCAGGAACCATGAGTTCCACATGACCCCTGTGGGGTGTGTGCTGTACCCCCAGTACTCTCTCCTGCCCCGGTGCCCCCTCACCTTGGACCAGGCCCCTGCCCTGCACAGCCAGCCTTTGCCTCCCAGGACCCTGCGCAAACGTATCCCCTTCACTGGAGTTCCAGTTGGGTTGGCCAGGAAGCTGCTCTCAGGGCCTTGGAGAGAGGAGAGCAAGGAGGAAGGCCAAGAGGAAGTCACAAAGATCAGTTTAAAAATAACCCTGCTCTCCATGTCAGCCATGAGGAAGAGCTTGGAGCGGAGCCAGGTTCCGATGGTGGTGGCTCAGGGCAACCTCAGAAAGACCCAAAAGCAAACTGGCAGAGGCCCATCTGGGAGCACACCCCACGGCCTTATCAGCCTTAGCAAGCTACCGCCAAAACCCTGTCTTCATGGGGACTTCCGCCCAGCTGGCATCTGTTTCCTCTCCTATATTTAAAAATTTTTAATGTTTTTTTAAATTTATTTTTGAGAGAGAGAGAGACAGCACGAGTGGTGGAGGAACAGAGAGAGAGGGAGACACAGAATCTGAAGCAGGCTCCAGGCTCTGAGCTGTCAGCACAGAGCCTGATGCAGGGCTCGAACTCACAAACAGCAAGATCATGACCTTAGCCAAAGTCAGACCCTTAACCGACTGAGCCACTCAGGCGCCCCCCCCCCCCACCCTCAGTAGCCTATATTTAAACAACCAGGTTAGTGAACTTGGGAGAGCATCTCTGCCCAGGGGAAGAACACAGCCTCCCGCAGAACACACAGGACCAGGATGATATGAGGCGTTGGGGCCGGTGCTTTGCTCCTCCTCACCTTCTGCTGGGTGATCGGGGCCCAGAGTTCGGCGATCTCCTCGGGAGGGATCTCTGGGTGCGAGCAGGTGTGATGCCTTCTGGTACCTGATGGAGTGGAGGGGACCCTCAGGAAGACCAGAAACAGTACCTACGTCACAGCCTCAGCCCTGAGCATCAGTGTGTGACCCCTTAGTACTGCCAGTCTTGGGATATACTCAGGCCTCTTGGCTATTTTAAGGCACTATTTCCGTCTTTATCCAAACACAGCTGTTTGTTTAAAGGAAGGGCCACAGCTTCTACCAGGAACCTTTTCCTGGTTCTGCTGGCTCCTCAGTCCCAGGGTATTGTGGTGTCATCCAACTACATACACATGTGCACGCGCGCGCGTGCACACACACATACACAGAGCACTAACCTCATGAAACATTTAGTGAGGGGAGGGGCATCTCAGGAATCCTCTAGAAAATATCTCCTCATGGCAGACAGCACCAGTGCTGAGTAACTCGAGCTGGCAGACCTAAGCCATTACCAGGAAATGTTCCCAGAAGCGGCTTCAGGCTGTAGTGACAATGCAAGGTGGCCCTCTGGACTTAGCAGTTATCCCTGGAGAGAAGTGAAGACTGCACCTGTCCCTGGCATCGTGCTCCTCTTTCCTCGTCCCTCCATGCCCTAGGTCATTGGTCCCAGCCGGTACTAGAGAGAGATGCCTGGCTTTACATTCTTCTTCCTTTCCTGTATACAGAGAATCCCAACAGGTTGCATGTTTTATATCCTGGAATTTTCCCCGAGTGGAGTGTTTGTGAATTTCAGCCCACCAAAACACGGACTGGACTCATCCCTTCCTTCCAAACCCCAGCTCTACCCTGAGGCTGGGAGAGTTGGGGCAAGCTACTTTAATTGCTTAGAACCTATTTCCATGTCTGTAAAAAAAGATCAAAATAGGTTAATAGAAGCCGTTTCAAAGAGCTGTCAAGGGGATTCAGTGGGATGATATTTATAAACATCTGGCACCTTGCCCGGCCGCTCATAGTGGGTCCTTAGTGGGTTGATGAACTTTCTATTGCTGTGTCAATTACGCATTTTATGTTTGGTTTATGTTCCCCTCCATTCTTCATATCAAGAAATTCAGAGTTTCTTATTAAAATCAGGGCTCCCCTGGGCACTGGCTCTGTATTTATTCCCCTCGTAACAACAGCAAATAATAGGAGAGCAGATTCCTATCTATGCCAATCCATCCTTTGTGAGGCAGGTGGTTCATTATTATCCCTAGTTTATAGACTGTGGATAAGTGACTTGCCCAAGGTTATATGTGTAGTGCTTGGCCAGGGCAGGGTTTGAACACAGGCAGGCTGGTTCCAGAGCCACCACTTTGAACCTCTTTGCTACAACAGCCGTAACTATTCAGTGGGCCTCAGGTACCACCAATGGGGACTTTTCCTGAACCTGAGATGGACTTGCATGATCCTTGCTTCCTCAGAATCTGGTTTGCAATTAGCCACACTGAATGGATGATTTGGTAACAATAGCTACCACTGTGGATGATTTGGTAACAATAGCTACCACTGAGGCAGCACCTACCTGTTTTATGGCAGACATTTTGCATACATTATTTCTAAACTAAGATTTCTCAACCTCAGCTCTATGGACATTTTGGACCAGATAGTTCTTTGCTGTGGGGACGCTATCTGTGCACTGTAGGATGTTTAGCGGTATCCTCGGCCTTTCCCACTAAATGCCAATAACACCTCACACCCCTCATCATAAATGTCTCCAGATGTCACTAAATGTTCCCTGGGCACGGGGCGGGCAAAATCTCCTAGTGGAGAATCACTGCACTAAACGAGAAATCTGAAGTTCAGAGAGGTTAAATGATTTTCCCAAGGTCACAAGGCTGGGTCACTCCATGACCGAGTATCTGTCACTGTATCATGCTCTCTCCTGGTTCTAAAAAAGGAACGTGTGAACCTGATACTGAGATTTGCCCAGAAGCAATAGCGTCAATATACTCTGACTCCCCACCCCCAAGGCTGTTCAGATTCTGAACTTACAGTCTCCTGGCTGCTACTCACCTGAACAGAATCTAGATCTTGGATTTTTGGAGCTAAGTCAACGGAGACCTAGACTACTCTGCCGAGCCTGGGAATTTCAGCTCTCCTTTACAGTCCTGTGTCCCCTGAGTGTGCTGTGCAGCTCGGTTTGGGCATACACCACACTGGGTCCTCTGGAACTCGGGAAGGTGCAGGTCGTGGGAAATAAAGGTAGCTCTCTTGATTACTTGTCTTTGGCTACTGACTAGAAAAATGCTGGGGCCAGAACCACAACTCCCAACTTCTGCCTGAGTTTCATCTCCTTCTGGTTCCAAATTCATTTCTTAAAATCTTTATGGACATAAAGTGAACTGAATTTGCAAGTGACACCACTTCCTGTGACACAGTCATTGAAGACAGACTGCCAGATACATCAATACAAAGTTGCATACGGGAACACTAATTCATAGCAGAATTGAATCTACCCCAAGCCTAAGGTGTCTTCCATCATTTTTATTCTCTAGCCTTTTTCTCTTCTTTGCTGGACCCTGCTGGGCAGAGACGCAGTTACGTACAACTGTTAATGCACTGCGTGCTAGGAAACAGGAACTGCTTTCCATATGGCCTTCTTCATGCACAGACAAAACAACAACTAAAACTAAATTCTTCGAGGAAGCTAAATAAATCATCCCAAAGGGCAAGTTCAGTGTCAGAGCCTGCTTGCTTTCCTTTATGAGGGAAATGATAGCTAATGGCAGCTGCTCCCCATATTAGTGAAGTCCAGAAGCCTTGGCAACTGTAGTACCTGTGTGGTCAGTTGCTGCCATCTCTCTGTCCCCCCCCCCCCACAGTGTTCCTCCTGACTAGGGTTATCACAGAGGAATGTTCATTATGAGATCACAAAATGAACAATCTCAAAACAAGTCGGTAGGGAGATGGTCACAAAGGATAAGTCTCCAACACAAGAATTGGAAAGATCAGGCCTTTAAGGCTCTATAATTTGTCACCGCATTAACAGAAGGGGAGATGACCATTGGTGAAAAAGACATAGAAACTAACGCAGGGGGGAAGGGGGCTTGTCAGTGTAACTGAGGGACTGTTTTGGACTCAAGCTATGTAATGTTTTTCAAACTACAGGCATCAACCTATTAATGAATTATGAAATCAACTTAAAATTTTTTTAATGTTTTTATTTATTTCTGAGAGAAAGAGAGAGAGAGAGACAGTGTGAGCAGGGAAGGGTCAGAGAGAGAGGGAGATACAGAATCTGAAACAGGCTCCAGGCTCTGAGCTAGCTGCCAGCACAGAGCCCAACGTGGGGCTCGAACCCACGAGCCATGAGATCATGACCTGAGCCGAAGTCGGGTGCTTAACCGACTAAGCCACCCAGCCGCCACTGAAATCAACTTAGTAGACTGTGATCAGAGTATATTTTTAATAGAGTGAAATGAAATGAAATGGGGGTATCAGATGACAGTGCTCATACCAAGATTACTTCCTTTTCATCAGGTATATGTTTGAGTGTATGGTGGATAGCATTCTAAAATGAATTCCTTCTGTTTTACACACTTATTGAAGTATATAATTCACATGCAATAAACTTCACATATTTAGAAAAAGTTTTAGTATTTATTTATTTTTGAGAGAAAGAGAATGAACGAGGGAGGAGCAGAGAGAGAGGGAGACACATAACCTGAAGCAGGCCCCAGACTCTGAGCTGTCAGCACAGAGCCTATTGCAGAGCTCAAACTCACAAGCTATGAGATCATGACCTGAGCCAAAGTTGGACACTTAACCAACTGAGCCACCCAGGCACCCCTTTAAACTTCACACATTAAAGTGCACCATCTGATAAAATTTGACATATGTATACACAGGTGAAACTACCACCACAATCAAGATAACATATCCAGGGTGCCTGACTAGCTCAGTTGGTAGAGCATGTGACTCTCAATCTCAGGGTTATGAGTTCAAGCCCCACATTGGGCATAGAGATAACTTTAAAAAACTAATGAATCCCCCCAAATATATTCTGCCTTTTAAAAAGTATAATATATCTACTGCCACCCAAACTTTCCTCATGCCTCTTTATAATCCCTTCTTTCCCTTCCTCCCCATTCCTCCCCACTAACTACTGATTTGCTCTCTGTCATTATAGTCTGTACTTTCTAGAAAAGTGTTGAAATGGGATCACACGGCAAGTGCGCACTCTTTTTTATGGGGCTTCTTTCAATCAGCCTGCTTATGTTAACATTCAGCCGTGTAGCTGCGTGCCTCATTCATTGTTATTGCAAGATAGGATTCCACTGCACAAATCTATCACAAATTGCTTATGTATCATCTATTGATGGGCATCTAGATTGTTTGCAGTGTGGGGCTACTACATTTAAAAGTGCCATAAACACTCACATTCAAGTCTTTATGTGGACAACATGTCTTCTTGGGTAAATACCTGGTTATGGAAAGACCGAATCATATGGTAGGTGTATATTTAGCTTTTTCAGAAGCTGCCAAAACACATTGTAATATGATTGCACCATTTTACATTCCCACTGGTAACAAAGGCAAGTTCCAGTTTCTCTAAATGGGTCCTTGCCAATGCTTGGAATGATCAGTTGCATTAATTTTAGTGATTCCAGTAGTTATGTAGTCGTATCTCATTGTTTTAATTTCCATAACCTCAATGACCAATGAGATTGAGCATCTTTTTACATGTTTAATTCAACATTTGTACATCTTCTTAGGTGAAATGACTGTTAAATTTTTTGTCCTTTTTTGGGGCTCCTGGGTGGCTCAGTCGGTTGAGCATCTGACACTTGATTTCCATTCAGGTCATGATGCCATGGTCATGGGGTCGACCTCCACGTTGGGCTCCTTGCTGAGCATAGAGACTGCTTAAGATTCTCTCTCTTTCCCTCTCCCTCTGTCCTTCCCCACTCACACTTACTCTCTCTTTAAAAATAAAATCTTTTGTCCATTTTTAATTGGATCACTCATCTTCTGAAGGAGTTGTTAGAGTTCTTTATATATTTTGTTACAAGTCCTTTGTGAGATATATGTTCTGCAAATATTGTCTCCCAGTTTGTGGCTTACCATTTCGTTTTTAAAATAATGCCTTTTGAAGGGCAAAGAATTATATATATATATATAATATGTATATATATATGTATATATTTGCTTGGATATCCAGTTTACTTATTTTTGCTTATGTAGTTTGTGGGTTTTGTGTCATATTTAAGACATCTTTGCCAAGCTCAAGACCACTAAGGCTTTTTTCTATGTTTTCTCCTAGAAATTTTATAGTTTTAGCCTTATATTCAAGTCTATGAACAATTTCAAGCTAATTTTTGCATATGGCATGAAGTAAGAGTTGAAACTCATTGTCTTTCATATGGCTGTCTAATTGTTCCAGCACCACTCTTTAACGAGATTGTCTTTCCCCCATCCAGTTGTCTTGGCATCTTTCTTGAAATCAGTGGACATATGCATGTGGGTCTATTTCTGGACCTATATTCCATTCCATCAATCTATTTTACCTGTTTTCATACCATACCACATTGTCTTGATTGCTGCCGTTTCATAGTCAGTCTTAAAATCAAGTAGTGTTGAACTTCCAACGTTGTTCTCTTTCAAAATTTATATGGCTATTCTAGGTCTGTTGGATTTTCACATACATTTTAAAATCAGCTTTTTAATTTCTTCAAACAAGCCTCTGAGAACTTGATTGGTATTTATAGGTAAGTTTGGGAGAGAATTGACATCTCAACAACACAGAATCTTACCATCTACAAGCATGATCTATCTCTCTATTTTATTAGACCTTTTAATATTTCAGCCAGCAATGTTTTATCGTTTTCAGTGTTCAGAGTTTACATATGATTGTACAGATGGATGCAATGATATGCTTTTAATGTTTTTAGTCTGTTAATGTACTAATTATTGGTTGGGTTTTGAATGGTAAATCAATCTCCTATTTCTAGGATAAATCCCACTGGAACATATGTGTTATCCTTTTTATGTATTGTTACATGTAATTTACTAAAAATGTTAAGAATTCTTTTTGGCATCGATTTCATGAAAGATACTGATATCAAATTAATACTGGTTTTATAGACTGAATTGGGAAGTATTCTCGTCAATTTTCTTGGAAGAGTTCTGGTGGAATTGACATTTCATCCTTAAATGTTTGATGCAATTTTCTAGTGAAACCACCTGGCCCCAGAGTTTTCTTTAAGAGAGGATTCTTTCTTAACAAGAAATTCAATTTATTTAGCTTTGATAGTCTGTGTCTTAAAAATTTTTTTTTGTTTCTTCTAAATTATTGAGTTTACCAGTAAAGTTATAAATAACATCCACTTATTATCCTTTCGGTTTGTACGGGAGCTTCAGTGATGTCGTACGTTTTAGCAATTCTGTCCTTCTCTTTTTACAAAGTTTGTCAATTTCATTGATATTTTCAAAGAACCGGTATTTGTTTCATTGATTTTCTCTATCATTTTTTTTTGTTTTCTATTTCATTGATTCCTGCTGGAACCTTTATTGTTTTCTTTCTTACCTACTTACTACTTTACTTAGTAAACTAAATCTAGTAAACTAAATCGTTTACTTAACTCTTTCTAGCTTTTTAAGGTAGAGGCTGAAGTCATTGATTTGACCTTTCTAGTAATGTTTATGCTATAAATGTCCCTCTAAGCACTTGGCTGGGTCCACAAATTTTAATGTTATATTTTTTATTTATTTCAAAATGCTTTCCAATTTGCCTTCTGATTTCTTCTGTGACTTAATGGATTATTTAGAAATGTGTTAATTTCCAAACATTTTGGGAAATTTCTTAATTTCTTTCTATTACTTATTTCTTTTTTTAATATAATTTATTGTCAAATTGGCCAACATACAGTGTGTAAAGTGTGCTTTTGGTTTTGGGGTAGATTCCCATGGTTCATCGCTTACACACAACACGCAGTGCTCATCCCAACAAGTGGCTAGAAAACCATTTGTATAATTTAAATCCTTTTGAGTTTATTGGGACTTATTTCATGTTTTATTGGTAAATGTTCCATGCGTACTTGAAAAGAATATGTATTCTGTTGCTTCATAGATAGCTCTATGAATACCAAGTTAGTTCCAGTTAATTGATGGTTGTTGCTCAGTTTTTCTGTATGCTTGCTGACTTCTGTCTACTTGTTCTAATAATTATTGAGTGAGGAGTGTTAAATTCCCATATAATTGTAGATTTGTCTGTTTCCTCTTATTGTTCTATCAGTTTTTGTTTCATTTATTTTGAAGTTCTATTATTACATGCCTAAATGTTTAGGGTTCATGTGTCCTCTTGATGAATTGACACTGTTATCACTATGAAATAACCCTTTTTATCCTTAATAATATTCTTTGCTCTGAAATCAACTTTGTTATTAATAGAGCCTCTCCAGCTTTTTGATTAGTGTTACCATGGTGTATTATTTTCCATCCTGTTACTTTTACCCTATTTATGCATTTTTATTTAAAGTGGATTTCCTTGGAAACAACATATACAACATATAGTTGATTCTTGCTTTTTTGCATAATCTGACCATCTCTGCCTTAACTAGCATTTAATGCAATTACCAATATTTATTACCAAAATAGTTGGATTTACATCTACTATCTTGTTATTTGGTTTATATTTGTTCCATTTGTTTTAGGTTTCCTTTTTCCTCTTTGTATGCCTTTTTTTTTGGATTGAGTATTTGTTAGAATTAAAAAAATTTTTTTAACATTCTTTTATTTTTGAGAGGCAGATTGAGACAGAGCATGAGTGGGGGAGGAACAGAGAGGGAGACACAAAATCTAAAGTGGGCTCCTGGCTCTGAGCTGTCAGCACAGATCCCAACGTGGGGCTTGAACCCACAAACTGTGAGATCGTGACCCGAGCTGAAGTCGAACGCTTAACCGACTGAGCCACCCAGGTGCCCCTAGAATTTTTTTTAAAAAGGATTTTATTTCTTAGAGCAATTTTAAGTTCACAGCAAAATTGAGCGGCAAGTACAGAAAGTTTCCATATATCCTCTGCCTCACAGACACACAGCCCCCACCACTCTCAACTACCTGCACCAAGTGCTGCACTCGTTATAATCAAAGAATCTATATGGACACATCATGATCACTCAAGTCCACACTTGACATGAGGGCTCACTCTTGGTGTCGTACATTCTACGGGTTTTGACAAATGTGTACTGACATGTATCTATCACTATAGTATCACACAAAATAGTTTTACTGCCCTAAAAGTCCTCTCTCCTCTACCTACTAATCCCACCCTCCCCCTCAACTTCTGGCAACCCAGTGGTTTTTGTTTGCTTGCTTTTCCAGTTTTGGCTTTTCCACAATGTTGGAACAACACAGTACGAAACCTTTTCAGATTGGCTTCTTTCACTTAGTAGGTTCTTTCATTTTAGACCCCTCTATGTCTTTTCATGGCTTAATAGTTCATTTATCTTTCATGCTGAATAGCGTTCTACTGTCTGGATGTGCCACAGTTTATTACCCATTTAACTACAATAAGTCACCCTGGTTGCTGGCAAGTTTTGGCAATTATGAAAAAAGCTGCCCTAAAAATCCATGTGCAGGTTTTTGTATAGAGATAAGTTTTTCAACTCACTTGGATAACTACCAACAAGTGTGATTGCCGGATCATACAGTAAGATTACGTTGTGTTTTCTCAGGAACTACCAAATGTCTTCCAAAGTGACTGTATCACTTTGCATTCCCACCAGCAATGAATGAGAGTTCCAGTCGCTCCACATCCTTGTCAGCATTTGGTGTTGCCAGTGCTTTGGATTTTGGCCATTCTACCAGGTGTGTAGTGGTCTCTCATTGTTGTTTTAATTAGCATTTCCCTGATAGCAGGAGGAAGGGTAGCTTTTCTTATGCTGATTCGAAAATTGGCATATTTTCATTGGTGAGGTGTCTATTCAAGTCTTTAGCCCGTTTTTAAATCTGATGTTTCACTTTCTCACTACTGAGTTTTAAAAGTCCTTTGTATATTTTGAGTAATAGTCCTTTATCAGAGTTATCTTTTGCAAATATTTTCTCCCTATCTGTGGCTCCTCTTCACATTCTTTTGACAATGGACTTTGCAGAGAGGAAAAATTTTCAACTTAATGAGGTCCAGAAATAAATTATTATTTCATGGATTAGGCCTTTGACGTTGTATCTAAAAAGTCATTGACATACCCTAAGTCATCTAGATTCCCTTCTATGTTATCTCCTGGTTGTTTTATAATTTTGCATTTCACATTGAGGTCTGTGGTCCATTTTAAGTTAATTTTTGTGAAGGGCATACAATCTATGCCTAAATTTTGCATGTGGCTTTTCAATCGTTCCAGCTCCATTTGGAATGGAGATTATCTTTTCTCCATTGTATTGCTTTTGCTCCTTTGTTAAAGTTCAGTTGACTGTATCTATGTGGGTCTATTTTGGGGCTCTCTGTGATGTTCCACTGATCTGTCTACTCTTTTGCCAATACCACACTGTCTTGATTACGGTAGCTTTACAGGAAGTCGGTTATCGTCAGTACTGCAACTTGTTCTCCCTCAGTGTTGTGTTGGCTATGCAGGGTCTTTTGCTTTTCCACATAAACTTTAGAATTAGTTTCTTGATGTCTATAAAATAACACTGCAGTTTTGAATGGGATTGTGTTGAATCTATAGTTCTAAATAGGCAGAACTGATTTCTTGACAATATTGAGTCTTCCTATGTGAACATGGAATATCTCTCCATTTATTTAGTTCTTTGGTTTCTTTCATCAGAGTTCTGCAGTTTTCCTCACATAAATTCATGTGTATTTAGATTTATACCTAAGTATTTCATATTTACATAATAATGCTAGTGTACAATGATGACATTGTGCTTTTCATTTCAAATTCCAACTGTCTATTACTATTTTGTTTAAAAAATTACTTTGGCATGTTGACCTTGTATCCTGCAAACTTGCTATGATAGCAAATTAATCCCAAGGGCTTTTCATTGATTCTTTGGAATTTTCTACACAGAAAATCATGTCATCTTAAGAAAACTGTCAGTTTTATTTCCGCCTTCCCCATCTGTATATCTTTTGTTTTTAATTTTTTTTTTTTTAATTTATTTCTAGGAGAGAGAGAGAGACAGCATGAGCAGGGGAGGGTCAGAGAGAGAGGGAGATACAGACTCTGAAACAGGCTCCAGGCTCTGAGCTGGCAGTCAGCACAGAGCCCGACGTGGGGCTCGAACCCACGAACCCCGACATCATGACCTAAGCGAAAGTCAGATGCTTAACCGACTAAGCCACCAAGGCGCCCCTCCATCTGTATATCTTTTGTTTACTTTTGTTTTATTGCATTAGCTAGGACTTCCAGTACAATGTTTAATGGAAGAGTAAGGGGGAACCTCCTTCCTATATTTATATTTGTAAGAATTCCATTTCATCCCCTTTTGTTGACTCATTAGCTATAACTATTATTTTATAACCATAGGTTTGAAGAATACAGTCTACTTTCCAGGATTATACCATTTCACACAGAACGTAACACCGTAAAGCAGGATACATCCATTCCCCCCCCCTTCCTGGCCTTTGTGCTCCCACCATACATTTTACTTCTATGGATGTTATAAAGCTTTCACTACATTGTTGTTTTACACCTCATTCATGGTCATAGTCTGGCTTCTTTAAATGACAGGTAATTTTTTTGACTGGAAACCAGACCTTCAAAATTTTTACCTTGTTAGTGCTGGATATTTTTGTATTCCTGTAAATATTCTTGAGCTCTGTCCTGGAGCAGAGCTTAGTTCTGTGGAAACGGTTTTATCCTTTCCAGGCTTGCTTCACACATTGTTTGGTGAGAGCAGAGCTGCCTTTAGTCTAGGGCTAATTTTGTTCTATAACTGCGGTGGTATCTTTGTAAGATCTCTACCCCAAATCCCATTAATGATGCAGTTTTCCACCCTGGCTGGGAGGGATCATGAACTACTCTGGTCCCATCCTCTGCTCCCTTTGGATGCCTCTGACCAGCTGCAGGTAGTTTCTGCACATGCATGTGCTGACCAGAGCTCAGCTGAAGACTAGGGGGAGACCCTGTACAGTGCCCAGTGCTTTCTCTCTCTGCAGACTCTCGCCACCTCGGCTCGCCAGACTCCTGCATCCATTTCCTCAATCACCAGGCTCTGCTTGGCTCACTCCACGCTGCTTTGCAAAAGACACTCTTCCAGGAGTAATCTAGGTGGTTGTGGGGTTAATATCATTTGTTTCCCTCTTTTAGTGAGCACTGTCTTCACGACCTGACAGTTAGCATCCAAACACTGTTTTTTACTTGTTTTAGCCGGGGAAGTAAATCTGGATCTTCTTATGCCATCTTGCCTGGAATTAAAAGTCTACAATGTATTTTTTTATGTGGGTTGTTGTGTTGCGGGGGTGGGGGGGTAGGGGGGGAGTATAAAAAACACTGCCTTTAAAGACACATGTTCATGAGTAATAAAATCCCATCCGTTACACAATTTAGTCATGCAAAGGTCAACCAGCTTTAGAAAGCCACCTCTTTAACAGAAACTTCTGGAGCTGTCTTTTGAAAAAGGAGTTATAAACTTGTATAAAGATTGAGAACTTGAATTCAAGAAGCATAAATTATCATTAAGATCATGTGCAAGAGACACAGGGAAATTGAGGCCAACCCTAACAAACTGCACAGAACAGCCTCGCCGTGAGGAGATACTATCAGCAGAGAAGCGATCCTCAGATACCAATCAGCCCTGACTGATAATCAATGATTCTTCCTCAGAGACCTAGCCAGAAGCACTGAAACAGTAGTAACCTACCTCCCTTGTGGGCAGTGATGAGCTCAGAGAGACTGCCATTGGCCTTGCAATGGGAGAGAAGTGGATGCGCTTGGCTCATTCCACAGGCCTCTGAACACAATTAGAGCAAATCCTTCGTAGCGCTAGAGTTATGCCCTCAGCATAAATGAGGAACTTTGGGGATACAGTAACCCACTTCTAGGACCTCATGGTACTTAGTAGCTGAGGAAATGTAGCTGCCAGTGTTTCCATATGCAAATGCCTTTTGTACCTATAAGCTAGAGGAGAATCTGAGACCTTAGACCTGACAAAGTAGAGCTCTGTGCTCATGCCACAGCTCTAGCCACCTATTTATTAGGGAGCTACATGAATAGAAAATAGATCCCATTTGCACTTGGAAGGGCAATCCAGCGTAATATAGAGTGCACACATGGAATGTATATGTTTACCAGCTTTGGAGTTGACACAGACCTGGGTTCCAATCCCACCTCTGCCACAAGTGAGTGGCGCCGGACCAGACTCTCAATTATCTCATCTCTGATGATCGATTCATCCACTTATTAAATGGTGGCGATAGTCCCTATTGCAGCATTTTCTCGTGAGAAGTATGCAAGGACGATTCCTGGCACGTAATCGTCACTCAGGAAACAGAGCTATATTTACTATCTGGAAATATGAAACAGTGACCACAAGAAAGAGACAGGAAGGTGGTGCCTCTTCATATTTGCCCAGATGAAGACATGCTGTGCCCTAAAGCAGAGTCCATCCAAGCCTAGGAGAAGCTAAAAAATCTTATTAACACTACAGAAAAATCAAAATTGTCAGGGAAGTCCCAAGTGAGTATGGCTGTTGTTGGCCCTGACTGACAGTCCTTGAGAGGCTGTATTTTCCAGAGACTCAGTCTTTCCAGTGACAATGTCCCACACGTGAGACCCTGGGAGCCACTCTGTGCCGAGTGCTGCCCAACTTCAGTGTGTGCTGGGAAGGCCCCGTAATGAAAGGCAATAGCCCACTCCTTCCTCCAGAGACCTTGGCTCTAGCTCAAGGGCAAAGGTGGGGTGAGCTGATAGCAGGCCTGGCAAAGGAGCTCCTGGGATCTGCTGGAATGGGGCCACCTCACCAAGGCCCGTCATCGGGCCAGCAAGGTGTCGGAGAGGCTAAACCCAGTCGCCGCCCTCCCACGCGGGTTTGCTTGTGGATGAAGAGAGGATCAATCCATATTTGCATTTTTCAGAGACAGGGAGCTCACTTCTGCTTTAAACTGCAACCTTTCCTCCAGAGCAGAATACCCAGGCTCAGGATGGAGACAAGAAAGCGACTTATGATTGGAATTCTCCCGGGGACCCTCCAACCGTTTCCTGAAAGGACACTTACTTATACTAATTTACACTGACTTACACTAGTTTATAAGGTGTGCGAAATACTTCTTTTCTGTGCATGGAGAACATACATTTTCCTCCCCCGAGATTTTGTATTTAAGTGTGGGTCCTTACAGCTGGAGTGTTAGTATCCAAGGTCCTCAGCACGCTTTATGCACTGATCTCAGCTCCGTTTCCTTCTGCGTTGCCTCTCCTGGCTCCTCTGTCCTCTTCTTCCCTCTTCTCACTCTCTCTCTCTCTTTTTTTTTTTCTCTTCAATTTCTTTTTTTACTGTAGCAACATACACTTAACGTAAAATTTACCATCTTTGGGGCACCCAGATGACTCAGTTGGTTAAGCGTCTGACTTCAACTCAGGTCATGATCAGCAGTTTGTGAGTTTGAGCCCCACATCAGGGTCTGTGCTGACAGCTCGGAGCCTGGAGGCTGCTTTGGATTCTGTGTCTCCCTCTCTCTCTCTCCGCTCCTCCTCCTCTCATGCTCTGTCTCTCTCTCTTTCTTTCTCAAGAATAAACATTAAAAAAATGTGTATATATAATTTACTGTTTTAACCAATTTTTTAAGTGCACAGTTCAGTGGTATTAGAGGCATTCATATTGTCTGACCACCACCACCAGCCAGCTCCACACCTCGCTTTTTGTCCTGTAAAACTGAAACTGTACCCATTAAACACTAACTCCCTGTTCTCCCTGCCCTCAACCCCAGCAGGCACCATCACAGTTTCCATCTTCACTCCAAGTACCTTGTATCTCCCTCTTCTTTCTTTTATTTTAAATTTATTTATTTTGAGAGAGACAGAGTGTGTGTGTGACCACGCGTGAGCAGGGGAGGGGCAGAGAGAGAGGCAGAGAGAGAATCCCAATCAGGCTCCACGCTGTTAGCACAGAGCCTGAGATGGGGCTTGATCCCACAGACTGTGAGATCATGACCTAAGCCAAAATCAAGAGTTGGATACTCAGTCGACTGAGCCACCCAGGCACCCCACTCTCCCTCCTCTCTTTTGGTCACAAATCCTGCTCTTTTCTTTCTACTTGTAGCCAACCGGGGTCTCAATTCTCTCCTCCTAGAAACAGAATCCGTTTGATCTTTTTTCCCTTGACTGCCGCAGATTTAATGGTTGTTTGCAGCCATTAAAGGATTCTTAAAACTAAACAAATAATAAGATAGTTTAAGAATAATACCCCCCAAGTACAAAGGTATGCATTATAGAGATAAATGTTCCTGTCCTGGCCCGTATCCCACCCACCGTTTCCACACTTGTTAGCTACCTTTGTTAACATTTGCTATGTGTATGTCTAGAATTGTTCCATGCCTACGTGGCATTTATAGTACAGCATACTGGTTAATAATAGACACTCTGGAGCCAGGGTGCCGAGGTTTGAATTCTGGCCTTGCCATTTAATTGGGTGATCTTGAGCAAGTTACTTAACTTCTCCTTCTTTGATTTCTTCACATAAAATTGTGATAATATTAGTATCCGTTTTATAAGATTTTTTGAAGACTAATAAGTTAATAAATGTAAAGCACTTAGAATTAAGACTGGTATGTAATAAACACCATACAGATATTATTATTGTGCATTTCGATTATTGTTATTATGCTTGTATTTTAATCTTTGTTACACAAATGGGATCACACCATGCATACTGTAAGAGCATTTCACCAAATAAACACACCATGGGTATCTTTAGTTTAATTTAACCTCATTCATTGTAATGACACAGCATTTGATTGTATGGTTGTGAGAGCTGGAGTTTTTATTTTTATTTTTTTAATTTTTAAAAATTTATTTTTATTTTCAAAACAGAGAGACAGAGCATGAGCAGGGGAGGGGCAGAGAGAGAGGGAGACACAGAATCTGAAACAGGCTCCAGACTCTGAGCTAGCTGTCAGCACAGAGCCCGATACGGGGCTCGAACCAACAAACCACGAGATCATGACCTGAGCTGAAGTCGGGCACAACCAACTGAGCCACCCAGGCGCCCCTAGGTTTGCTTTTAAATCCAGGGTACAAGAAACTATAGAGTACGTGACAGCATATCACAGAATATGTCCCAAGATATTGATTGTGGGGTCCTGGGTTGTGGGCATATGTGGGTAATGACACGTCAGACCCTGTGTTTGCTTCTGTCAGTGATGAGCTCCGAAGGACGGGACTGATTTTCTTCTATGTTCCAAGAGCTGGCAATTGTACTTTCTCGCCCACAGAGGTTTGGACTCTGCTATTCTTATTGATCAGTTCTCATAAGTGACCCTGTCCAAACATGGTTTTCCGGCAGGCCCTTGGAAAGGAACTGACCTCCTTCCTGCCCCTTCCCATGACCTGGACTGGAAAGGGCTGATCCCTCAGGGAAAGACTATGTATAACCTGGCAGGAAAGGAGCTTGTGAGAGCACATGAGGGATGTGAGTATAAAATAAATAAATGGGCTGCTTCGTGAGTGTGTGTGTGTGCAAGCGTGTGTGTATGCATCCGCATGCACACGTGTACA
Organism: Hyaena hyaena; assembly: GCF_003009895.1. NCBI lineage: Eukaryota > Metazoa > Chordata > Mammalia > Carnivora > Hyaenidae > Hyaena > Hyaena hyaena. Next base: position 6,052 of record NW_024081626.1, on the reverse strand, counting down.
GACTCAATGTCACAACTTCTTCCCTTGTTCTCCACCCCAAATACTCTTCTATTACTTTCTGCTCATTTTATTTTTTTTATTTTTATTTTTTATATTTTTATTTATTTCTAGGAGAGAGAGAGAGAGAGAGAGAGAGAGAGAGAGACAGTGTGAACAGGGGAGGGTCAGAGAGAGAGGGAGTCACAGACTGGAACAGGCTCCAGGCTCTGAGCTGGCAGTCAGCACAGAGCCCGACGTGGGGCTCGAACCCACGAACCACGAGATCACGACCTAAGTGAAAGTCGGATGCTTAACCGACTAAGCCACCCAGGCGCCCCATTTTCTGCTCATTTTATGACTGTGAAGCAGAGTATAAAGACAACAAATAGTCAAGAACTGTACCCAGAACTAAAACGCAACACACACAACACAACATGTGTATCCAGTACATAACACAATGTAAAGCCAAGAGGCATGAAGGTTTGGGGCACTCTCCACTCATAGGAAACTCGTATAGTGTGTGGCTCTAAGTACCACATTTGGGAGCCTGGCTCAACTACCAATCAGCTTTGTGATTTAATCTCCCTGTGCCTCAGTTTCCTCATGTTTAGGGCGATAAAGATATCTATTTCATAGGCTCACTCTGAGGATTAAATAAATTAAATGCATAAGGTACCTCTATCAGAGCCTGGCACAGAATAAACCAGTTGAATAAATGTCAACTATTGTTATCATTATATCTACAGGCATCCAGCTACCCCTATCTCTAAACGTGTCTCCTTTTGTGCCAGTTCCTTAAATTTCATCTGTTTAAAGAGAAATCACACACACAAGCTATCACACAGAGTTTTAGCGAAAAAACAATTTCCCATTTTTGAAAGTTTCCCAAAAAGAGGGTCAGAGCCCTCTGATTAGATCTGATGAGCTCCTGTAACCAGTAGGCACAGAAATCCTTCTGGACTTTTGAGATCAGATGGGCATTTATTCAACACATTCCTGTATGGGGTAGTTTTTATTAATTTTTTTTATACCGTTTATTCATTATCGAGAGTGAGAGAGACAGAGCATGAGTGGGGGAGGGGCAGAGAGAGTGGGAGACCCAGAATCAGAAGCAGCCTCCAGGCTCTGAGCTGTCAGCAGAGCCCAACGCGGGGCTCAAACTCACAGACTGCGAGATCATGACCAGAGCTGAAGTTGGACATTCAACTGACTGAGCCACCCAGGCGCCCCTGGGGTAGTTTACAAAATTCAATGAACACAGCAAAAGGCTCCAGCAGTCCAGGAACTTACCTACCTAAAATGGTCAGCATAGGCAGGGCAAATAATTAAGGTGAGATCCAAGTGTTTAACGCTCCTTGTTTTCCTGAAAGCCATTATTTGCATATTGCTGAGTGATTTACTGAGGCCAAGTGCTAATGACGGCCTGATAACTCCCATTCAGAGTGTGCTTCCTGTTTTCTCGACTTTATAATAATGACTGACTAGTATTTTAGTCTCAAGACTAAGGTGTCTCAAAAGAAGAAATTCAAAAAGAAATAGAAAAGATGCTGACCATTGGACTCTAGAAATCCAGCTGCCTTCTCCCAGCTTCTGAACTCATAACATATGGAAAAAAATTGAACTTCCTGAAAGCATATTTGAACTTGGACTTCCAGTGCATAGATTAGCAGTCAGCTTCCAGCCAAGGCACCCCCTCCTCTCCTCTCCATCTTTGCAAGAGAATTTATCTCCATTTAAGTCCAGGGGACATGGCTAAAACAACTCCCCAAACACCACTTCCATTTTTGGCAATGGGATCCTTCCAACAGAGAAATAGCCCTTCAGCTCAGAAGTCCTTTGGATTCTCTCTGTACCTCATACATTAGGTTCCTCTGCTCACTTCATAGGGAAGGGATAAACCTGAGATGTTGAGGCTCATTTTTGAAGTGGTTCTATAGCAGAAAAGAACACCAATATCAGCAAAAGGAGCACACTGATTATTAACACTGGAAGGATGTTGGCTAGCCACCAATCAGCTCCTCCATTTTTCAGATGAGGAAACCAAGGACAGAGAGGCTAAGGGCCCAACAGCACTTTGGGGAGTATCCCCAGCACAAGCCATCTTAAGGACCCCAGAGAGGCTGAGAGCCATGCCCTCGTCTCCCCTATTTACTCGCATTATTAACTTCTTATTAACCCCTACTGGTCAATTGCTACATACTAAGTGCTGTGCTCAGGCAAGAGAAACAAAACTCTATCCTACAGGCATTTATAATGACTGGTTAATTTCTTTTTCTTTGAATACACTTCATCTCTCAGACTCCTCATCCCCGTCAATGAAATATAAACTGTTCTTTTTTGTCACCTTGGTTCTAATCCTTAGAGTCCTAGCCATGTTTTAAGTTCACTCCTTTTCTATACCTCCAGTGCTGTTAGTTATCCATTTAATATTCCATCAGTTCCTCAACAGACATTCATTTGCCTCCCATCATGTGCCAAGGCCTGTCCCTTTCCACTGAGACACTGTCCTTTCCTCTCCATTCCTTCTGCCACCATCTCAGCCGTAGGCTTTGTCGCCATCCACATGACTGGCCTCTGCAAGAACTACCTGGCTGCCTCCAGCCCAACCTCTTTCGTCTCCAACAAGTCACGTCTGAGGAATGTTCCTTAAACAACTCACCGGTCACGCTGTCCTTCTGCTCCTCTGCCTGTGGTTGGTTTCTTCCTATTACCCCCCAAATCGGGTCCAAATTCCTCCCCCTGGTTTTCAAGTTTTCCTGCAACCCCCCTATCCACCCAAACTCACTTCCTCACTCTTCTCACCTAACTCTTCTTTAACTGGTAAAATTTCACTCATCCTTCAGGGCCTGAGGTCACATATCATCATCACGTTCTTCTTCCTCAACACCAGAGTAATGGCTTCCTCTTAGGTCACCCTGGGCACTCACCTCTGCCACAGACTGCTGTGCGCTTGCTTGTTCATCAGCTCTCTCCTTGCCTGGACTCTGAGCAGTCTAAACACAGGAGCCGTCCTTTCTATTTTGTATTCCGAAGTCCAGCGGAGGGTAGGTGCTCAGTAAACGTCCTGCACGGAATGAATGAATAGCTCCTAGCACAGCACTGAGCTGTGGGTGCTTGGTGAGGGCTTACTGAGCATCTGAAGGTGATCTGACGTTATCACTTATCATCCAGTGATGTAGGCAAGGATGTAAATGGCAATTATGATAGAAAAAAGCAAATTCATGGGGCTTCTGGGTGGCTCAGTTGGTTAAGCAGCTAACTTCGGCTCAGTTCACGATCTCATAGTTCATGGGTTCCAGCCCCGCATCGGGCTCTGTGGCGATAGCTCAGAGCCTGGAGCCTGCTTCAGATTCTGTGTCTCCCTCTCTCTCTGTCCCTCCCCGACTCACACTCTGTCTTTCTCTCTCTCAAAATTAAATATACATTTTAAAAAAAGAAAAAACAAATTCATAAAAGCATTGTCGTTTAAAGGGGAAATTTCCCTTTTTAGGTAACTGAGGCCAAAGAGGCTTAAAGTCTAAACAGCACTTTGAAAATTGTCCCTGACATAGGCCAGAGTGTTCTCCTTTTTATTCTTAAATGTTTTTTAATGTTTATTTATTTTTGAGAGAGAGAGACAGAGTGAAAGTGGGGGGGGGGGGCAGAGAGAGGGAGACACAGAATCTGAAGCAGGCTCCAGGCTCTGAGCTGTCAGCATAGAGCCTGAGGTGGGGCTCAACCTCACAGGCTGAGCTGAAGTCAGATGCTTAACCAGCTGAGCCACCCAGGCGCTCCAGAGAGTTCTCCTTTAAGGGGAATCTTACCTTTCTGACATGTGATTTTAAAGAATTAGAAAGAAGGTAGTTTGAACTCATTCATAAATGCTGAGGAATAAAAACGTTTCTGAGGGAGACAATCCTAGTTTACCAAGACTAAGGGAGACCTATCTAATCTGGAATTAAGAAACTTTAAGGGAAAGTAAAACACTATAATTAGCAACATGAGACACATGGGGGCCATGGGAACCAGGATTAAAACAGATGCGATCTTTTTTGAACTCTACCCCCAAGGTGGGGTTCGAACTCACAACCCCATGATCAAGAGTTGCATACTCTATTACTGAATCAGACAGGTGCCCCAAAATAGATGTGATCTTTTTTGCTGGACCATTTTAATTACTATGCACTTATTTCAAGGGGATTCCCCCAGCCCCATGCCCTTACTACAGCAACGGGGCCTGTTATTAGTCTTCTCCTTAAAATACCTAAGCATTTAAAATTAAAGACCACTTCTTTGCTGTTTGTTAGCTCACATGGCATTTACACATTTTAAAGGAATGATTGAATTACAAAATTGAGCACATCAAGATGATGTCATGGATGATACCAGCCGTTAAAAATCACTTCCTGTGATATGCAGAAAACTACAGAAACTTCACCGAAAGACACAATTTGTCCTCCTGGAATGAGAGAGTGTATCAAACATTTATCAAGTGTGTATTATGGATAAGATACTGTGCAGAAAACTACATTGTACCCCAGCGACTCCTTGTTCTCAAGTTAACCAAATACAGTAATAGAAAGACTGGAATTGCGAAGTTCATCACCTACACCCTTCACATGTCTACAGGCATTGTGGTCTTTCCATTATCAAGTTCATTGTTTGGACACGCCATGTCTGTATATGACTAATGAGTCTGAGTAGGGCATGAGCAGGAAGTTCCTGATGAGTGTGCGTCTCTTGTTGTGGCTGCTGAATCAGACTGCTCTCAGCATCTGGCTCCACGCAGTGGGAACCTACTACTACTGATTTTGCCCTAAATGCATTTGTTCATCTTTGAAGTCCCAGAAGCCAGGCGCACAGAATCTCCTTTGAGTTTAGAACCATATTGTTTACAAAATAATTGCAATTTCTGCAGCCATTGGAATGCATTTGGAGAAACATTCTCAAGAATTAAAGAAGTAAGTTTGAACAAAACATGTTTCTGTCTAAATGCACTGAAGAATAAAAAGGTTCCCAGGACCTCTGGCATTCCTCCAGAAAAGGATGGCCACACCACAGAGGAATTGGATTTTTGCCTAGTAGCCTTTGAAATGACCTGAACTTTATATACTTTTTCAAAGAGATGCCCTGCATAGTGATTTGGCAAAAGGGCAAGTTTCCCAATCTATGATATGGAAGTCATCTGATATTTCTATTCCCCCACAAAATTTGATATATTCCACATCCCAATGAGCCTGATCCTGAGGATGAATGTGAGAAAATTTGTCCCACTTGGGCCTCCCTTTGCCAATGGCAGTGATATCCTGCCCTTTAGCGGCTGACACTCACCAAAATTCCTTTCGGTTCTGTTAATTTTAACAAATATAATCTAGGTGCCAAAAATTGTGTTTAGCCACTGATCCTGAAGAACTTAGAAACAAGTGCTGTATAATATAATGTCTTAACCAAACAACACAGACCGGGGACCATCAGAACTTAAAAGAGAGGGTCATAGCCCAACATGGGGGTTTGGCAAAAGCTTCTTGAAGAGGGTAGCATATAACCTAATTCCTCCAGGAAGAATAACAGGGAGTCACTCCCAAAGAGGAGGAAGGGTGTTCTTGGCAGATGGAACAGTATGAGCAAAGTTACATGGAGAAGGCTGTGATAAGAAGTACAAGCAATTAGACATTAGTTCAGAAATTATTAAAGAAGCGCAAGGAGGAAGGTGGGGACAGGGTGAGACAAGGGAGGGTAAATCTGTAGAAAATAAGATGTGGAGAACCTTGAATGGCCTGCTAAGGAGTTGGGCTTTATTCAGTACAAAGTGAGGAATCATGGATGAGTTTTGCTTTGTTTATGTAAGGAGTTGTTTAGGTAGATGATTATCTTATTAGATTTGTCTTTTAATATTTTATTATAATGAAACTGACATTTGTTTTATTTAAAAAAAAAAAAAAACCTGGGTGGCTCAATCAGTTAAGTGTCTGACTTCGGCTCAGGTCATGATCTCATAGTTCGTGGGTTCAAGCCCCGCAGTCAGGCTCTGTGTTGACAGCTCGGAGCGTGGAGCCTGCTTCAGATTCTGTGTCTCCCTCTCTCTCTGACCCTC
>NW_024081625.1:682096-683743 GCF_003009895.1 Hyaena hyaena | reverse complement strand
AGTCTCCCACAGTCTCCCACAGTCTCTCACAGTCTCCCACAGTGTCCCACAGTCTCCCACAGACTCTCACCGTATCCCATAGTCTCTCATGGTCTTCCACAGCCTCCCACGGTCTCCCAGAGTCTCCCACGGTCTCCCACGGTCTTACACGGTCACCCACAGTCTTTCACCGTCTCCCACAGTCTCCCACGGTCTCACACGGTCTCCCACAGTCTTCCACAGTCTATCACAGTCTCCCACAGTCTCTCACCGTCTCCAACAGTCTCCCACAGTCTCCCACAGTCTTTCCCAGTTTCTTATAGTCTCCCACAGTGTCCCACGGTCTTTCACAGTCTCCACAGTCTCTCACAGTCTCACACAGTCTCTCACAGTCTCCCACAGTCTCCCACAGTCTCCCACAGACTCTCACAGTCTCCCACAGTCTCTCACGGTCTCCCACAGTCTCCCACGGTCTCCCAGAGTCTCCCACGGTCTCCCACGGTCTCCCACAGTCTCCCACAGTCTCCCACTGTCTTTCAGCGTCTCCCACAGTCTCTCACCGTCACCCACGGTCTACACAGTCTCCCACAGTCTCCCACAGTCTTCACAGTCTCTCACAGTCTCCCACAGTATCCCACAGTCTCCACAGTCTCCCAAGTCTTCCACAGTCTCTCACAGTCTCCCACAGTCTGCCACAGTCTCCCACAGACTCTCATAGTCTCCCACAGTTTCTCACGGTCTCCCACCGTATCTAACGGTCTCCCAGAGTCTCCCACGGTCTCCCACGGTCTCTCAGAGTCTCTCACGGTCTCCCACCTTGTCCCACTGTCTTTCACAGTCTCCACAGTCTCTCACAGTCTCCCACAGTCTTCCACAGTCTCCCACAGTCTCTCACCATCTCCCACAGTCTCTCATTGTCTCCAACAGTCTTCCACAGTCTCTCACAGTCTCCCACAGGCTCCCACAGTCTCCCACAGTTTTCCAGTCTCTCACAGTCTCCCACAGTGTCCTATAGTCTTTCACAGTCTCCACAGTCTCTCACAATCTCCCACAGTCGCTCGCAGTCGCCCACAGTGTCCCACTGTCTCCCACAGTCTCTCACAGTCTCCCACAGTCTCCCACAGCCTCTCACCGTCTCCCACAGTCTCCCATAGTTTCTCACAGTCTCCCACAGTTTCTCCCCGTCTCCCAGTCTCCACAGTCTCTCACAGCCTCCCACAGTCTCTCACAGTCTCTCACAGTCTCCACAGTCTCTCACAGTCTCCCACAGTCTCTCACAGTCTCTCACAGTCTCCACAGTCTCTCATAGTTTCTCACAGTCTCCAAAGGCTCTTAAAGTCTCCCACAGTCTTCCACAGTCTCTCCCAGTCTCTCAGTCTCCCACAGTCTCCCACAGTCTCTCAAAGTATCCCACAGTCTCACACAGCTCCCACAGTCTCCCACAGTCTCTCATAGTTTCCCATAGTCTCTCACAGTTTCTCACAGTCTCCCACAGTCTTTCACTGTCTCTCCTAGTCTCCCACTGTCTCCCACAGTCTCTCACTCTCTCCCACAGTCTCTTACCATCTCCCACAGTCTCTCACAGTCACCCACAGTCTTTCACAGTCTCTCTCAGTCTCGCACAGTCTCCCACAGTCTCTCACAGTCTCCCACAGTCTCCCACAGTTT
>NW_024081625.1:676578-681215 GCF_003009895.1 Hyaena hyaena | reverse complement strand
ACAGCCTCTCACAGTCTCCCACAGTCTCCCACAGTCTCTTCCAATCTCACCGTCTCTCAAAGTCTCCCACAGTCTTCCACAGTCTCTCACAGTCTCCTCCACAGTCTCCCACAGTCTCCCACAGTCTCTCCCCGTCTCCCACAGTCTCTCACAGTCTCCCACAGTCTCCCACATTCTCTCACTGTCTCTTACAGTCTCCCATAGTCTCTCACAGTCTCCCACCGTCTGTCACCATCTCACAGAGTCTCCGACCATCTCCCACAAGCCTGGCTCCTAGAGAAATGAAGCACGCACAAAGTTCACTCTAATTTTATTCAGGTTTCAGACATAAATTAGAACTGGTGTCTGTGTGTCTTATTCAGGTTGCACAGTACGATCTAGAAAACCCCACAACCCTCATTTCCTGTTAATGATTCTGTACCTGTGATGACAAACTGGCCTGAGTCTGGCTGTTCCTTAGGCTGACAAATACCCGGGCGTCCTTAAGGGGGCTTGTCCCCTCCCTCCTCCACTGCCTCTCACTCCTGGAAACCCCTTGAGCTGCCTGCCAGGCACTGATTGGCCCAATCTGCAACATGCTTGACTGCGTGCTGGGGACAAGAGTGTCCCCAGCCCCTGGAGGATCACAGGAATGGAGGACAGAGGAGCTGAGGCACTGGCCACCTGCCGTCAGCTTCCCCCCCACCCCTCCTTAATAGCGTCAGCCTCTTATCTGTCACACAGGGGGCTCCGAGGGTTATGCGACTCGCCCAAGGCCAGGGATGGTAAGCATAGTTTGATCACAGGCCTGAGCATTTCTATCATTTAAGTAATGCACCGCGTGTGGCTAGAGGCCACCTAGCTCCAAATTTGGGGTCCAGTTTGCCTCGTTCCATCAGAAAGCAGGGCTGGGTGAGGGGCTGCTGTGCCAGGCCAGCTGGGCAGGTATGGGCTGCACTGCCAGCGTGCCTTTTTTTTGTTTTGAGAGACAGGGTGCATGAGCAGGGGAGAGGCAGACAGAAGGAAGGCAGAGAATCCCAAGCAGGCTCCATGATCAGCGCAACACAGGGCTCAAACCCATGACCTGAGTGGAGATCAGGAGTTGACACTCAACCAACTGAACCACCCGGGCGCCCCCTAATGTGACTCTTAACAGCCATCAACAAACTCATTCTGTACTCAAGCTGCATTTCAGGCCTCGGGAGCTGGGACTGCCCCTCTCTGCTTGGGACACATACCCCAACTCTGGGGGGTCTGGAGGAGGGAAGGAGGTTGGGAGGAGGGGAGGAGACCTCCTCTTGGGGCCCCTGGAGCCGGGAAGAGGCAGTGGAGGGGTCTTCTCATCAGGTGCTCCGGGCCAGGGTCCTGTGCCCTTGCCAATCTCTGCCTCATCTGGGACGAAGACCTCCGTCCCTGCAGCCGTTAGGGCAGGTGGGCCGTCACGCCCTGGAGGGTGGACCTGGTCCTCAGTCCTCCTGTCCCAGCCTCTGCGCCCCGCACGGCTGGGTTCTGAGCAGAGGTGCAGAGCGCGCGGCCAGACCATGGGCTCTGCGAGCCGCTGGGATCCGCTCGGCCCTGGGGCGCTGGCACCCCCCGCCCCCCGTCACAAACATCTTTTTGACTCAGTCCGGGGAGGTTAGCGAGCCTGGCCTTACCAGACCCCCTCAAATAATTCATTCTATTCCAGAATCACATCCTTCCAAAGGAAAACAAAGACTCTTTAACAACAAAATGTCAACATTCTTCTGTTGGTTTCCAGTTCGAATTTAAATGAGGAACAGAATTTGCAAAGCACAGGTGCCAAGGAGCCTCTTGCCCGAGCTCCTCTGCGTGGTGACAGGGCTCGTCAGCTCGTTCTCCTATGCCTTCCCCACCAGCCTCCTACAAGACGGATCTGCTCACGACGACCCTGTGTGTCTCCCAACCAATGTCACAATAAAGAAATGGCAGCATAGCAAGATCGAGTAGCTTTGTCGTAAAAATGTCAACTTTTCAAAACGCTGTTACCGCCAGGGCGCCAGTGACGGTGGAGGAGGGAGAGGTGAGTCTGGACAGGCATGGTCTGCTCGGGCCTGGGCTGGGCCTCTGGTCCCCTGCGGGTTATGGACCGCGGCCCCTGCTGCCGTCCCAGATAGGCTAATGCCCCTCCTCCAGCCCACCCTGCCTGGGCCACGGCAGGCGGGCTGCGGATCCTTGGAACAGCACATTTAGAAAGACAGACGTTAGCTATCTTGCCGTGAGCCACCTTCCCTTAATCTTTTATTAAGTGCGGTGGGCGGCGGGGGGTGGGGTTGGGTGGGGGGGTGGTGGTGGCGCGGTGGTGGTGGCGCTCTGTTGTTAAGTGTCTGACTCCTAATCTCAGCTCAGGTCATGATCTCATGGTTCGTGGGTTCGAGCCCCACGTCTGGCTCTACGCTGACAGTATGGAACCTGCTTGGGATTCTCTCTCTCCCTCTCTCTCTAGCTCTCCTCCACTTGTGCTCCGTCTCTCTCTCAAAATAAATCAAGAAACTTAAAAAAAAATACCAAGTGTCCATGTGGCCCCACTTGATCTCACTTAAGCGTATGAAGAAGGCATCGTCATCCTGAAGTACAGGGCAGGAGGGAAAGCAAGGTCAGCAGTTCTTGGGCCAGTGAGTTATGGAGAATGAGGACTGCCAGGCTCTGGGGCCCCCAAGGCTGAGCCTCCTTCTCATCCTTGGGTGACAGGAACGGGGCCACACACGCGAGGGAGGCTCGCGTGTCCAGTGAGTTCGCTGAGTAGGTGTGCATACTGGATTACCCCTGGCCTGTGCACACTGCTTCCTAGGCCAGTATTTGATCTCATTCCCAAAAGCAGGTCATCCCACAGGCTGCCCCGTCCCAGCCTCACACTTGCTTTAGTGCAGCCGCACAGCCACACACTGGGTCGGCCCACGGCACCCAGTAACGGCCTTCCTCAGAAATGCCAAGCTGCAGCTACACTTTGTCAAAGTCTGCCTGTCTTTGGAAAGCATTTTGGAGAACGGCTGTCCACTGGGACCCTCGAAACAGCTGCGTAGCCAGCAGCTTCGGGTGTCTGGGGCAGGGCTTAACTTAGGTGTTGGAACCAAGTGATCTGGGTTCTAGTGCATGCTGTCTCTCGCTTGGCTATGTGGCATTGGACAGGTTACTTAACCTCTCTGTGCATCCGCTCCTTTGTCGGTAAAATTGTAATAATGATGTCAGGTATGTGAGGTAGGGGGTGTGAGGTCAGGGGAGGTGAGGTCAGGGGAGGTGAGGTCAGGGGAGGCGAGGTCAGGGGAGATGAGGTCAGGGGTTGATATGCGTAGACTCAGAGTGGCCCCTGCAACAATCGGTGCCACGGCAGGGCCAGCCATCACCGTTAACATGGCTCAGAGGCCCCTTCTCAAAGCTACAATTTGCTATTTAGAGAAAAAAAATTGGGCTGTTTGACAGCTAAATTGAAATAAAATTTCAACTTAGATTTTTAGTGACTTGAAAAAACTATGGCTGCTTGCGTTTCTGGAGGATCCAAGTCAGGGGCGTCTTCACGAGTGCCCCTCGTGGCTCAAGGGGCAGAGGGTGCTGCGTACCAGCGCCCCGCTTCCCGTAGCCAGAGGCGTGGGGCATCCGTCCTCGGAAACTATGTCCTGAGCACTCGCGGTGCTCCCCGGCTTGGTGCTCCCACAGGCAATGCTCCCCACGCACACATTTCACACTGGGGTAGACGATAGCCTATGTCTGTCGGGAGGGCTCAATCTAATCTCAGAGAGCGCGACACGGTCAGGAGTGCGTGACCCTGCTGGCGTCTGTCCTGGGCGCCTACACAGGCAGACACAGGACGTGGACCCTGCCATTCACAAAAGAGACGGGGAGAGGACCTTGTCCACGGAGAGGACACGTGGACGGATGGCATCAGACACACGTGGAAGGAGCAGGTGCGAGAGTGAGGACCCGCCGTGTGCTGCTTCCAGAGACAGGCTCTCGGGGGGCGGGCCGCCAGGGTGCGATTTCATACCACTGAGAGTCTGCCTGCGAGCACGGGAAACTGGAAATATTTGGACTCAGAGCTGCTTCGCCACCTCACGCGCCGGGGCACTATCTTATCTGTGCTCTCGCCGTCGCCCGAGCTATTTTGGAACGGGCCACCTCGCCGACGGCATTCCTGCGGGATGAGCACAGAGCTAAGCTGAGCGAGCCCACGGCCGACTCGGACGGGCACAGGGGCCCAGACACGAGGCCTCATCAACTCAACCGTGGCCCCAGACTTTCATTTGGCAACAGCACACTAAAAGCACCTACAGGTTTTCAGAGAGCGTGTAACCTGGAGGAAAGCTGGGCTACACATATGTACACACCCACGGCTTCTCTGAGAATCAGCTGGCGCGTGAGGGATGGTTCTAGAAGCCCCTGGCCCCTGCCCAGCCAATGCCACAGCATTGTCTTAGGACACATTTGTGTGTGCACACATATCTGAATCCTATCTTGGTAGATGGCATTTTGCCCGAGTTTACTGGAGTTTAGAAGTAATGCCCAAACGGGGCGCCTGGGTGGCTTAGTCGGTTAAGCGTCCGACTTTCGCTTAGGTCATGATCTCGCGGTTCGTGGGTTCGGGCCCCGCGTCGGGCTCTGTGCTGACTGCCAGCTCAGAGCCCGGAGCCTGTTTCAGTCTGTGA